>NW_027122788.1:167135-258070 GCF_001865355.1 Cryptosporidium andersoni
ACAACTACTACAACTACAACTACTACAGTCAGTAGTAATATTGTAACTACAATAGAATATACAAGTGTACCAACAATAAATACTTTAAATTATATTGAAAAACAATTAATAATTGGATCATCTGAGCCAAACTATGAAAGTAAAGATATGTTAGATGATTTATCACTGATGGGATTTGGTGAAGAAGAAAATGAAATAATGAGTCAGTATTCTTTCCCTTATCACTCACAAGAAGTATTAGGATACCAAGATAACATAAATACAACAGCACAGGTTGATTTAAATAATGAATCATTACAAAAATTATCTGATAGACCAGCAAATTCTGCATTAATTATAGGGTCGTCTGTTGGAGGTGCAGTTGCATTGGGTTCAATTATATTGTGTTGTGTAGCATGTAGGAATAATAAAGATAATGATGGAGATTTTAATGATGAAAATCAAGGAAATATTCAGATCAGTAATATATCTATGGATTCATCAATTAAAGAAAATTCTTTGGAACCTGCATGTAGTGATAGTGTTCCAGCCTTTATGGTTATAGACAAATCAGTAAATCATAATGTAAATTTGACACAGTCAGATCAAAGTGTTATTTCAATTGAAGATACAACATTTTCACCTATATATACAACCCAAAATGGGACTCCTGAATCTGGGAAACCTCAGTTTTGTGTTGCTCAATCTCAAGCTACAGCATTAAATTTGCATTCAAATAACAATATAGCTATTCATTATGATACTAGATGTCAAAATTTTAAAACTAATGCATTAAAAAGTGCAAAGTATCACGAATTTTACTATTCTCAAGGTGGGGACAGTAATTCCAGTAAATAGATTCACCAATTTCCTCTTCTTTTCTTTGGTAGCTTTTGGAGGTTGTGTTATATATGACTTAAGGGATTATAGTTATAATGAAGTATCTCCACTTTTTTTCTTAATTTACTATATTTCTACTATATATAATAGCTTAGGAACTATTTAATTTTATATTTTAGTGTAATATCTCTTTGTAAAGTAAGATTAGGTTTTTTTTTCTTTATATACTAATTTAAATTTATAAGGTTAATATTACCTACATATCATAATACATCATCAAATGCAGATATTAGAGTACTACAATAGTTCTAAATAACTCTTTTTAAATAAAATAGAAAATAAGAGTAGATTGTACTTTTAATGATACTACTAGTGGTTCATTTTAAAAAAAAAAAAGTGAACTTTTTAGAGTTTAATAGCGCCACATATACATCATGAGACCGGGAATGGTGCATGCAATTTTTGCTTTTGTAGCGGGTAAGGTTTTCAAACAAATCGCTTCATATTTAAAGAATTTATAAAAAAAAAAATTCAAAAAAAAATTTGGAATATTTCAGCTGGGACTAAATATAAACAAAGCTTATGAGACAATCACGAATTTTATTGATTAATATTAAATGAAGAGGGCAGTTTCTAGAGTATCCAGTTTTGTGGCTAAGTGGGCTACAGCATTTATTGGCAAGTATTTAGAAAATGTCTCAGAGGATAGCTTTGAATTGGGATTAAACTCTGGTAAATTACAGCTAAGGGGTGTAAAGATTAAGGAAGGAGTTATTGAGCAATTGAAACTACCTATAAAGGTTATTCAGGGTAGTATAAAAACTATTAACATCTCAATACCATATGGTAATATATTAAGATCTAATAGTAATGCCCCATTAGTTATTGAAATTGATGAATTAAATTTAAATGCAACATTTTTAGATGAATTTGAAATGAATACTAGTCATATAGAAAATTTGGTTACTTTGAGTAGACTAAAACTAATTGAGCATTGGAACTTGCAACTTCTGACTGAGTTAGCTGAAGAAGAGTTTAATGCTAAAGGAGGAGTTCACAAACATGAAAATAGTCAACCATTTTGGAGAAGAATAATATCTAGACTTATTCAGGATATTAGAGTTCATTTTCGGCATATTCATGTCAGACTGCAAAGCACTACGATACAAGATAAATTTTTTTTGGGGATAATTTTGAGATCATTGGAGATCCGATCAATTCCTCAGATAAGTGATTTAATAGTTAAAAATCAGGTATTAGATACTGTCGAATCAGTAGATTTACATAATAGTACTGAAATAAATCTAGGACCCGAGCTCCTAGATTGTTATCAGAGACAAATAGACTCATCAAGAGAATTATTTACAATTGATTCTGAAAATTTGAATTCAATATATTTTGATTATTTCTTTCAATTTAAGAATTCTTCAAGTTATTCTTATAAGTTATTAGAATTAAATGGTCTTACTGTTTATCTTCATCCAGATGGTACTTCAGATGCAGATATATCAAAAAGTTCTGGATATTCTTCAATATGTAAACCTTTAATACATCCATTCTGTTGTAAGTTATTACTTAGGCAATATAGTGATGCTTTTGATAATGAAAAGAAGCCACTTTATACAATTTGTGGAATTCTGGATGAGGTAACTGTTACTATCTCTAAAGATATCATTACACATATTTCATTTTTATTAGATTATCTTCAATATTTCAATAATTGTATGGAATTCGGTAAAATTAGGTTAGAAAGAAGATATCTATATAGGCCAAATGTACCAATTAAGGGTAATGCAAGGCTTTGGTGGAAGTATGCAGCTGGTTGTATTTTAAGAGAAGATTTAAATTGTTTAAATCATTCATCTGATAGTAGATGTTCTGCATTTCTTAAAGTACAGGACACATACAGAGATGCAAAGATATTAATGTATTGCAAAGATTATTCGGAGTTATTTCAAAAGTATTTTGAAGAATCTATGAACAGGTGTGATATTACATTTAATGTAAGTCAATTTAGCACTTCATTACTAGAATTTTCCAAGCAAAATTGTGAATATTACTGTATTCGTATACCCTTTAACATATTTTTGAATATTCATACATCTTTAGTTCATAAGTGGGTTGAAGAAGGTTTTCAAAAAAGTAGTAATATTTTTTTATCTAAAAAGGAATGCTTGGAAAATAATCAAATGGGTAAAATAGGATGGAAGCAATGGCTTCTTAGTCTTCACAAATTATTATCTCCTTCAGCTGTGGATTCTTCGGAGATTTTCTATGATGCATCTGAAGGAAAGAACTTTGATAATTTAAATGAAAAAATTAGTCAACCTAATTCTAATTTTCATGAAGAAAATTTACAAGTAGTAGATGCTACTAGCTCGTGCACTTCTATAGATATTGATTCTTCATCTTTTTATGATTGCCATTCTGAAGAAACTGAACAAAAATCTCAAAGCCAACTACATATAGTATCTATTTTTTCCAGTAGCCCATATATATATACACAATCCCCATTTATTTCTATAAGAATAATTTTAAAGAAAATGAAGTTAGAGATTTTACTTACAGATGATTTAGATAAGCCAGTATCGATAAATTCAGCTACTCTTGTTGGAGCTATAGACAATTTTGGTATTGATTTCCTGCAATCCGAGTCAAATTTATCATTAATGATAGTATTACAGGAATTTTCTTTAGATTATGCAGATAAGAATGATGATATATATCATTTAATATATCCAGATAATCAATCTAACAAGGGAATATTTAATAGATGGTTTACTGGGTGTTATGTATTCAGGTCTAATTCATTAATTTCTGGGAGTTCTATTAGGAGGCGTGGTGCATCAGCTAGTACTAACTCAGATGCAATACTAGAAACAAATAATTCTGTGGAAACTGTTAAGAGTGAAAATAAGCAATCTATTTGTCTAAATGTAGAGAAATGTTGTGTGAATATATATTCAAATGTAATTTTTTCGATCTATTCATGGTCTCAAAAACTGATTAAGAACAAGAATTATCACTGGTCTCAGGAAGTTAGGATAGATAAAGGTCAGACAGAAGCTGAGAACACCAGAGATAACTTAAAGCAAAATGATCAATATAAAAACAGTTTTATTGTAGATTCAGAATTAGTAGAATTTGATATATATATTGCAACTCCTATTCTTATTTTTTGTTATGAAACTGAGCTGAATGAGTCAATCTGTGGGGTTGTTAGTTTTGGCAAGATATCCGTAACTAACAAACGTCCTTGGGGAAAAAATTGCTTGGAAATTGATGGATTAAATACTGAAAATGCTTTTGATTCCCAATATTTAATGAATAAGGAATTTCCAACTTTTTATAGATATTTTCCAACAAAAAGTAAAGTTTTTTGGTTTAAATGTATTAATAGTCAAAATTACTATATTAAAGTAGAGGACATCTATTTATGTACATATAGTAATTCATATCCAATATTTTACAAGTACCCAAAAAAGGGCTCAATAGATGAGAAAAGTAATCAGGATTTTACTGACAATTGCAAGGTAAAGTGTGAATGTTCAAATAACTATACACTATTTAATATAGATTGTATTGATGCGAAATTATATTCACTAAACTACAAAAAATACAATATGTTTGACGAAACTTGTATTAAATATGTAAAACTTTTTGACGCCTTACCAAATTTGGATATTTTTAGTAATAATTTATTTAATGAAAGATCATTTATAAATCTGGCATTAGCTACAAATTCATCTTGTCTAGATGTGAAATCTTCAGATACCTATTTAAATGGTGAATTATTAGATAATATATATATATCTCTTAAGATTGAAAGTATAACATTAAATTTTGATCTTAGGGTATACAATCAATTGTACACAAATTTTATAAATCTCGTTAAATGTGCTGGTATTGATATATTTGATTGGCCAAAAAATAAAATACCTATTGAAACATCTAATATAAATAAATTTAATAAAGTTTATCAACTATTCTGGTTCGTTAAACTTCAAAACTTAGTTTTTGATTGTGCCTTAGATACTTATTTTTGTCTAAGGTTGTCTGGGAACTCTATTTCAATGTTAAACTTGAATTATGATCAAAATTCTATTATAAATATTTTTGTAGAGAAAATTTTGGGAGATTGTATAATAAGTGACGATTTTGAAGCATCTTCCATTTCTTTGTTTGTTAATTCAGATGTGCATGTGTATACAAAAGTTCCACTAATAAAAGAAACTGACAAAAACTTGATAATAAAATTAGACTCTAAAGCTACTAAAGTTCATTTAAGGCCTACAATTCTACAAGATTTAATTGAATTTGTTAATAAAATTTCTCAATGTAAGTCTTTTGTTAGTAACCTCAGTAAGGAGAACCAAGTTTCAAACCCGAATTTATTCTCATTGGAAATAACATTTGATGAATTTGGATTAATTAGCTATCAGCGTAATAGAGAATTTTTTGAAATGAATATGACTAACATCATCAGAATTAGAAGATCAAAAGAATCAAACATTGAAATTAATGCAATTACAAAGTCAATATCCTGTTACTTTATATATGATCACAGCAATATTCTAATATTTGAAGTAAGTCCTGAAGAGTTTCTAGATGCAAATCTACTTTTGAAAATTGTACTAAGTGAAAAAGTTCACCTAATAAAAGGATATGAAATAAAAACAATGTATAAAATAATATTTACATCTCAGATATTTGTAACTGCTAATCGAGTAACAGTAATGCTATTTTTTGACAAATTCTTGCATTCAATATTCTATTTTGATAATATATTGGAAAATATTCAGTCTATAACATCTAATGAGATATCTAATTCAAATTCTTATATATCACTAAAAGATATTAGACTTGAAAATTGCAAAGTAATTATCCCAGCATCAACAGATCAAGAATATGCATCTAAAGAACCAAAAATTCTACTAAATATAGATCATTTCCACTTTCATAACAAATACAATGTTTTTAGCAAGTTTTGTGGTGAGAATTTACTTCTATATATATTTAAGTTTTGTGGTGTAAATCTATATTATTTCGAAGGTGAGGATAAAAATTCTGTAGGAAGTTTCAATGAAATAGGTACACTTCCAAGTTTGAATTTTCATATTAGAAGATTCCAGAAAACAAACAAAGCTTACCCTTTTGACTTAAGTTGTTTTTTCAGATCTTCTGAAATAGCAAAGTTGAATTTTAAACCAAAATATCTATCTTTATTAATTGGTGTATTTGTTCAGAATATAATGTATGATGATGAAGATATTTTGGAATTAAGGAGAATATCTAGAAGAACAATCTCGGATCCTTATTATAATAAAAATGATGAAGAAAGTAATGAATACTTTCCTCACTTGATAAAACTCAAATACTTTGGAAATGAGGCAATTGAATGCTACAAGTCAAGAATAAGCTCCAATTATTTTATTGAAGATGTAAACACTCAACCTACACATGCTATACACTTCTTTTTCCCTAAGTTAAAAATTCAATTATTTCATAAAGTAAAAGAAGTCGAATTGGATAAATCTGGGTTTAAAGATTTTATTACTTTAGATTTTACAGAGTTGGGCATATACATAAACAAATATTTTACCAAGAACATCTCTGTGGTTAATGTGTGTTTTTTGAAATTTAGTTTAAGTAATAAAAGAGGTTTACCATTAATTGAGGTGAATGGGGCAAAGGATTCACAAGAAAATTATTTGAATCAACTATCTTCAATGGTAGACGATAATTCTGAATTTAAAATATATTCATGCGCAGAGTATCAAGACAAGTATTTCCCTGAGATATTTAAAAGGACTCAATACCCTTTTCATTTATTAAAGTACTCTGCTACAAATACTGAAAATTCTTCTATGTTGAAACTAATTGATATAAATCTGATATCACCTTTTATTAATATTGATTACAAATTGGAAGCTTTTATAGAAATATACAAGTATTTTTGTGTATTTATGGAAACATTTGAATATCAAAACACTAAATTTGAATTATTTAAAAAAGAGAAATATAAAACAAAACAAGAAAATGAGAGTGATAATAAAATCTTGCTAAATAAAAATTTCAGCATTAAGCTACAGCAAGTTAATATATCGTACTCTAATAGTGATATCGTCTTGATTTTAAAAGGAAATTATGAAATTAGTCACTTGAAGTTAATTAATGATTTTATTGTCGAGAATAACACTACAAATATGAACTTTGAATATAAAAGGCAACAAAGTTTGACAACAGAGACACTAGCGTCCCAATCATTAAATATATTTAACACAACTAGAATATTGGAAAATGAAGAATCCACTACAAATTTAATGGTATCTGAATCTATGCTAGTATTATCTACAAAAGAATATTATGACTTGGTATTTTGGAAAAATTTTGAAGGTCATTTGCTCTACAATATTTCTACAATAGCAGATGAAAATTTAATTCATACTAAAAAATCAAAAAGAAGTGGGAAATTTATCACTCAACCATTTGTAATAAACTTCTCCTGTATACATATATCTCTATTATATAGATTAATTTGTAGTTCTTACGAAGTAATATCTAAAAATATAGAGTTGTACAATAGTAATACCACATTGACAGATTCATATGAAGATAGTGGTACAAGTTGGAACATTATCATCTACAAATCCAACATTGTTTTACTTAATTCAGTGAATAATTTGTGCAATATACCACTTTTAAAATTTCACATTCAATCGTATAACTTTAATTACTCGGTGAATTTAAATAAAAACTCAAAGATTAAACTCCCAATTCAACATATAAACAATGATGCAGAAATCACTTTATGGTTTTTAAACCCTAAACATGGATATTATGAACCAATTATAGAAGAATGCAGTTTCATTTTAAATGTTGAGAAATATTCAACTGATGAGATTCACTCTACAAAGTGTAATTCTACTGGTAGAACGCTTGTTAAGATTAATGCACAATT
The DNA here is from genome assembly GCF_001865355.1 of Cryptosporidium andersoni. Taxonomy (NCBI): domain Eukaryota; phylum Apicomplexa; class Conoidasida; order Eucoccidiorida; family Cryptosporidiidae; genus Cryptosporidium; species Cryptosporidium andersoni. The sequence goes on from NW_027122788.1 coordinate 174,916, forward strand.
TCCAACGAAAACTAGTTTTAACATATCACCTATTATGTTTAAGACTTTATTGTTTCATTCAAAATTTTTAACAGAAAATTGCTTCTTTGTTGAATATGAAAAGCTGATAAATTATAAATCTTATAAGATAACAAATAACACTGGTTTTGATATACATATATTTGGCTATCCTAATTTTGAAAAGTTTCATGAAAAATCTAAGAGAGAAGTTAAAAATAATGATCAAGATATGTACTTATTTTCAACGGTTATCTTAAATGGTGAAGAGAAGGGATTAAACCAGTTTGACAACTGTTTTCACCCATTAAATATTCAACTTTTGGGTATTGATATTGGCATCTTTGACAAAAGTAAATTAAAATTTAATACTCTCTTTCGTATGGGGAAAGCTATTTCTATTGAAAATCCTGGCAACTTTATAGTTCCACTGATATCAAATAAAAAAGAAAGTACAAATATCACGCTTATTTCATCTCCATATATTCTCTGCAAAGTCGAATATTGTGGTGACTCTGATATAGCAGTAACAAAGTCTTTAACTTTGAGCAGCCCAATACAACTTATAAACGACTTAAATTTTACATTGGATATGATATATTGTGAAATGAATTTCAATGACGAAAGTATAATAGCACAAAAAAAGTATATTATCCCTGCAGCATCAGCTTTACCACTACCAACAACTACCTTACCAAACTCAAATATAGATATATTATTTGGAATCCACTTTGAAGAAGATATTGAATCCATTGAAAACCTAGATTATAGTGAATATGGTATACTACCTATATACAATATATTAAATGAAATTATTTCCGAGAAAAAAAATCAAGAGCCAGTTTTAAACTTAGATAAACAATTTATCCATTATGTCCAATATTTGGAATGTAGTAGTAAAAATCTAAACAATTCTTTTGTTGGATTTTATGCAACATTTGAAAGTAGACTAATTTTATCAAGAAACTCATACTATTATCAGTATATTGTCAGATTTTGCCCTTACTTGTCAATAATTTCAACCTTACCTATTGAGTTAAATTATAGGATTATTGGTGAGGAATCTGAAGATAAGGGGAAGCAAGTTATTCTTGATTCAGGAAATATTAATTACTTAGAACAAAAGCATCTACACGTACCAATTAGAAACAGAATAAACAAATTAACTAATTCAGTAGTATATCAGTTTAGACTTGAAATGGGAGTGTACAAGGATATCAATAATAAATATAAACAGAGTGAATTTTTGATGTTTTGGGCTTGTTCAATAGACTTAATATCTGGAATAAAAGTTGGATATTGGAGTAGTCGCAATACTAGTAGTTATCAATTAAGTTCTGGTATTGGAAGTATTGTAGCTGGCAAAAATCCAACAGGCATTTTCACTATATACAACTTTTTAAATTTCCCGAAGGGTTATCCAATGAAATGGCTTATTCATTCTCAGAACTGGTTGAGTATTATAGGAACTGAAATAAGACTTAGTGATATCCAACTGGTGAACTTTGCACAGTTAGATTCAGCCCTAGAATTTGTCAAAGTATCTGATAATTGGATAAACTCTAAAGAAAATTTGTTCGTGAAGAATTCTTCAATACCTCAATTTTCCTATCCAATTATTCAAAAGACTGGAACAATTCATATAACAAATCCTGCGATAACTAAATGTATATCAAATTCATTAGTGGTTTACATTAAAAACCAAAAATTTACTATTGACTTAAATTTAGAAAAGGATATATCTAATAAAATAGTAAAGAATTTTGTAATTCAGGATAAGTTGGGATCTATTCCCATTAACATTTATTATCAAGAAAAAAATATCACAATACCGTATTATAATTATAATACTAGTTATATAGTTGGAGTGCTTGCTATCTATTCTCAATCAATGGTGTATAATGATACTTCAATGAATATTGAAATTTTAAATTCATCATTTACTTTGAAGTTAAAACCAAAAACATGGTTTTCGTATTTTCCAGCTTCCATCTACAAAATGACAAATTTGAATTCTGTAGATGCATGTAGAGATTATTCTGAATTAAAATCTAGTACAAAAATACTGAATCTTGCAGTGGATTCTAAAGTGCTATTTCCATTTGGGCTTAACAAGGGTCAATCATGGAAAATTTTGCTTGATAATAAGTTTTCGAATTTCGATGAGTTTTCTGATAATAAAAAGCAATTTTATTTGTTAGTAAGTTCAATATACGATAATTTTCTTGATTTAGAAATACTGAAAATATCTAAATGCTGCATTGAAGAGGTGAATATTAATAACGTATCAAGCCCATCTTTATTTATTTACAATTGCTCAAATAAAAAAGTATATATTACTCAGAGAATGAATAGGGTAGGTGATTTGCAAGCTTTTCAACAAAATACAATACGTGAATATATATGGTTTGATTATTTTTCTCCTAGAGAATTAATAATACTTAGTGAAAACTCAAGTCTTGAAGGGGATATTAACATGGCAAATATGAAATCTCCAGTAAATAGAAGATTTATTCAAATGCCTCTTGAAACTAGTTCATTTGAAGTTTATGACTTCGTATCATCTAACAAAGATAAATGGTTGATATATAAATGGTGTAGGTTGGAAAAAGACCATTGGGTATTTTGTATTTTTTCATATACAGATTTTATGGACTGGTTCAGATTAAATGGAAAAATACATTATGCTTTATCCTTATTACAACCAGTAAAAGTTCCCTTAAAGATTTCCTCGGCTTCATCTTCATCAAATATAGCCTGTATACCAAGTAATTCAATTTCTTTATCTCTTTCTAGATTCACTACAATTACATTAGATAAATATCCAATAAAATATGAAATAAACATATTTATGAGACAGATAATATGCTCAATAGTTGGTTTGAATACAGTAAGCTACCCGGAAGAATTGTTTTTGGTAGTTCTGGATGATGTGATTTGTAACTATGACCATGGTATTAAAACTGGTAGTCAACATTTACAATTAGCTGTAGGAAATATTCAAGTTGACTTGCAGTATAAAGATTCAATATATCCCGTATTGTTGCAAAGGCTTCCTTCAAGCTCTTCAAGGACATTGAATACTTTGGAACAAAAATTTCTCACTGCTTCACAAACATTAAATATTTCGAAATTATCTTCTACAAATTCATCATCATCTTCATCATCTTCATTTGAACAAGATATAAATAATTTACCTATAGTTATAATATCTTTGAGCTTTAGAAAAGATAAAATCCAACCTTCAGATTATAAATTCAAAAACAACTTATTTGTCCCTACTCCTACTCAATCCTTAGCTGAAAGTTGCCTTGCGGAAATTTGTGACTATATAGAATCATCCGGCTATACAAATATATTATTAAGCAAACAAAAAATGAATAAAATAGCCAATTCATCTAAAAAATATGGATCATTGCCAATAATAGTTATAAAAGATTTCTCTATAAGACTTATGGGTATTAATATATGCTTTGATGCTCAATTTATATATATTTTAACAATGATAAATCACTACTTCGACTTATTTGTAAATAAAGCTGAAATAGATGAAGATAGAAACTCATCTGACAAAAATGAAGGTTTTCCATTGCTGAAACGCATATATATTAGAAAATTCAGGATTTATCCTTTGGTAATTCACTTAACATTTAACTTGGACCCTTTAAAATCTTTTTCTTTGTCAACGGAAAAAGATGGAAATAACTCAACTTTACAAATTAATCAAGCTTTATCTTCAAGTTCATTAAATTTATCTCACAGCTTGGAGCAGTTTGCTCATACCTTTGGACTAATGTTATCATCATTAATTCGGTCTATTACAACTATTGAGGATGCTCCATTGTGGTTAAATCAATTTGAATTAGATGAATCCTCTTACTTATTAGATATAATTACTAAAATAAGAAAGCATTATGAGCATGAATTATACAATCAGCTCTATGTTATTGCAACATCATTAGGATCAGTAGGAAATCCTGTTAATTCATTTACTAATATTGGTGCAGGTATTGGAGACTTGTTCTATGAGCCAATATATGCAGTTACATCTGGAAGAAGTGAAGATGGTGTAGTTACTGGTGTTAAACGTGGAATAGAGTCTTTTATGAATCATTCTGTATTTGGAACCTTTCAAGCAATTTCTAAAATGGCTGGAACCGCAAGCCAAATTGCTGGAGTATTGACAATGGATGAAAAATATATAGAAGAGAGAAGAAGATTTGTACATGGACAACAGCCTCGTGATTTAATGGATGGCTTAAGCATAGGTGCTCATGCATTTGGAAAGTCTGTTACTGATGGGTTCTCTAGCCTTGTAGGGGAAGTAGTTGAAGGAGCCACAACTGGAAATCCCAACTCATTGGCTCTTGGTTTAACTAAAGGACTAGTTGCTGCTGTAGTTAAACCTATTACTGGAGTGTTGGACTTTACTCAAAAAGCTGCACAGGGTATTCAGAAGGCATCTACGGTAGATCGTGTTGGTAATACATGTCAACATAGATTTACGAGGGCCTTCTACACAAATTATGGTATTATTGCACCTTACTCAATTGAACACGCATTCGTTTGTAATTTACTAAAACGATTATATAACTTCAAATCAATATCTAGTAGTAATGAGCTCAACAAAATAAATGATTTTAATGAATGTAAAGTAATTGGTGGTCTACTCTATACTTCTATATGTGGTGATGGTTCTAAACTCGCAATAGTTACAAGTGATTCGTTATTAGTTTTAAATTTTGATAGCAACATTGCTAATAACTCAACAGATGAAAATATATCTGTAGATCATCACATATTACTAGACGACATTATATATGTACTTATTGGTACTCTAAAAATTCAATCCTCATCTGATTCAATATATAAGGGGAAATTTAATGAAACAAGAGGTAGTGTCTCTGGTCATGGTTTCACATATAATATAGAAGAAATATATCCAAGCCCATATAGTAAATCTGAGGAAAAAAATTTGAATAAGTTGTTTAATGAGAAGATGATATCTGAAATAATAATCCAAATGAGAAGACAAAAAGATATTGCATCATCTTCATCACCTCCCTCAGCTGCAATTAATGGTATTTGCAGTATGATTATTATTGTGCATCCAAATACAGCCCTACCTCACTACAAATGGATAAACTCAAACAATAGAGTAAATCTCGTAAAGTTGAAAAATGTTATATGTTCATTAATATGATTCTCTATATTAGAATATATCCTATAAAATAAATAAGATCAAAGGGTAGTACAAATGAATCTTTAAACTCATAAAATCTCATCATTTAGCTTCGATATTGGCTTGAGTACTCTTCTTGATAAGCTATATGGGGAAGTAATGTTATCACAAATAATGTAAAAATTGAATGCTATATTTTTTTTGTAGCTATCTAGCAAAATTTGGATTTCATGAATTTCAGCAAGTGATATATCACCAATAATATTCAATATAATCGTTGAATTACCATGGTTATCTTTTGCATTAGTATTGGATAGTTGTAAATAATATAAATCATCTAAATATTTAGAATTTTTCGACATAATATCAGCAATAATTTGGGCTATAAGACTTGAGTAGGGATTAGACTTTGCCAATAAATTAGCATATGAAAAGTTTCTAAATGAACGATGTTTTAGACTAGAACGACATGACCTAATACTTAGAAGACGTTGTTGAAGTTTCAAAATTTCCTTAATTTGCGGAATATTAATATTAAACGATGATAATCTACAATCAGGTCCTTCATAGCAAGCACAGGATATAGCCATTGTTAATATATTCATTATATCTGATTTCATACACTCTACTCCATTTTTATTAGCGTTTATAGTTTCAAAGGCTGTACAAGTAAATTTACGTCTTAGATGCTTAGAAAATATTGCAAAGTATGGATTTGAATTCATAAATATTATTGGTAATAAAAATATGTGAAGTGAAGATATAAATGCCATAGTGTCTAAGTCAGTATCATAATTGTTAATTGCATTATTCGGTTTTGATATCCAAGGTAATACCACAGATGGTGGCATTAATTTAAATCTCAATTGCTCAAGTATATAAATTAATATCTCGAGAATATGAATAAAGTCATTCTCAGGACTCTCGTAATTCCTAATACTTACTTCTATTGGCAATTCAATATCAAATACTTTTGCCAAATTATTTGTAATATCTTTGAGAATAATAAAGCGACTAGATTCATCTTTATAATCATTTGAAATTTGATTCCATAACTTCAAGCTTATATTGGATTGATTTATACTGGTTAAAACCTTAATCCATCCTGGAACTTCATCTCGATTACATTGATATAATGGAGAAGATATGCACATTAATATTCTTGTTATGTAATTATTATCACAACTTATTTCTTGGTCTTTATTATTCTTTATTCTATTCAGAAAATCCCTTAATATTGCAATGAATTGAAAAGATATTACTGGATATTGATCAGATAATATAAGATCCTTCTGAAGTTTGTCAGGATCTAACAATACAGAAAGTACTGTTGGATCCGTTGATTCTTCACATTGATATACTGAACTTATATCTATATTTGATTTATCTGGTTTATAAGTTGTAGACTTATCTAAATACTCCAAAATCTCTTCATTGAACTTAATCACATTTAAATCTTTTTGAGTTGATGTGATGGAAACTGGAGAAAATATTGGGGATACAAAATCCATAGTCCTGTCCATAATAACCAGTGTAATCTTTTCATCAAAGGTATCCTTTGATTCTAGTTTGATATTAGAAAGTTGGAAGTTTCTATTTTTAGCAATTCTTCGACAACTCTTTGCTAAGTGTGTAGCAACTATTCTAGAAGAAGGCCCAAGTGAAAAAATATCTGTAACTGGAATAATCCAATCATTTAGATCATCTCCTGTATAATTACTACTTTTATTTCCAGAAATCTGCATAATAAAGGTCATTATTTGAATAATATGCTTAGAATAACTATCTCGTAAAAAAAATGGTAAATTCTCAAGCTCTAAAAGATTTAAGTTCTTTTTTATGTTTTCAGGGCTAAATAATATAGGCATTTCATAAGGTAATTTATCCGTATTACGCCTCTGAAGTATAACTGACTTGTATATTTCATCTATATCGTCTTCCAAAATTGGAAATAGGCCATCTGATTTACATGTACAAAATAAATGCACATTACCTCTTGTATTCAAGTTTATATTATCTAAAATAGCTCTCTTCCTATCATATATACTAGAACTATTACAAAAAAACAAAAATAAAGATTTTATACATACTATATTAATGTCATACTGATCATATTTTTCTCTAAGAGTCTTTGTTATACTTTTAAAATCAAAATTTGTGAGATTAATACTTGGGGAAATATCCATATAATCTATGCCAGCAAGTTTAGTATATTCTTCCAAAATATTTGAACTATAGGGTACAATAATATTTACTTTAATATTATCTCTCGTTATTAGGCTCTTATTCATATATTCTATAATACGCAAAATTCTATCTTTGAGTATATAAATTATTGGTTCTAGATATACAAAATTTATACTGGCAATTGATCCAATTTTCTTTAGCTTTAATAGGATCTTGTCATATTTATCCCAATCTAAATAGTATAAATTCCTATATATTAGACTAGGTAATATATTCTGAGCTACAAGACATTCTTTAACAGAGTCAGAAGTAAATAAAATATCTACCCCTTCACTATTATTACTTAAAAGAGATTCAAATGACTCTATGACATTATTGAACATCAATTTAGTTTTATAGTAAAATGTAAAGAAATTACATTAAGGTTATTCAAGTCCCTAAGTATTGAGCGGGAAAATTAGGGTTTTAATTTTCTCAAGTCCTAAAAAAATTAATGCTTGATTATTTCTTCCCCTCATTTTTGTTATAAAATAATAAATTATCGAAAAGCTAATAAAACTATAAGAGTTAGTAATTAACTTCGGAACACCCCATATTGATTCTCTCTCAAGAATTCAGCAAGAAGTTGCTGATTTCCAACATCACAAAAATTGCATTCTGTAACTTTGTGACCACAGGAGAGAACCCAAATCCGATTACATCTTTTGAGAGATTTTGAATTATGTGCAACAATAAATACAATACAATGCTTCATATAGGTAAATATAACTTCTTCTACTGATGTATCCGGAGAAAATTCAGAGGTTTGATGCAAAGATGCATCACATGACAATTCCTCAGGAGGCTCGTCAACCAGGACTATCTTATACTTGTGTCTGTGAATAATTAGTCTAGCTAATGCAAGTTGTCTAAGATACTTTTGGGTTAACTTGCAATCTGACTTGAGATAATTATTTGAGCTTTTTTTCTTAAGTAACCTACTTCTTTCACTACTATTTGAACGTGATTTATAAAAGAACCCACTAATAGTAGCTTCTAATTGATTGTTGCAACAAAGTCCCCTTATAATTGACTCTAATCCACATATCCTTAGACCTTGCCAAATTTCAGAATCACTAGATATTTCATTGTGTGGGTCAAGGAACTTTCTAACTGTCCATCCATTAAACCCAATAGAATCCTGTGGTAGTACTCCAATATAGTCATGTTTCTTTAGTTTTAGTTTATCACTATATAACCACATACCATCAAGATAAACTTGACTATTCTTTATTGGAGTTAATCCTAAGATTGCATTTAAAAGTGTTGATTTTCCACTACCTGTTCTTCCAATAATTCCTACACATTCACCATAATTCACAATTTGATTTTGTAATTCAATACCTAAAGAGTTATCTTCATATAAAACATTCAATTGATGAATATATAAACCTAATGACGGAATAGAAGGATATGCTAATACATCTCTAGCTACTTCATTTATAGTTGTTTGCTGTTTGGTACTATGCAAATCTTTAAGAAATATTGAAATCCTTTCTACAGCACACATTGATTTCTCCACAGATATAAAGGAAGAGAATGCATTATTAATCAATGGAGCATATGACATAGAATATATTAATGCTAATCCCCAAGTTCCAGCACTGGTTCCACTAGATCCAAAATTTAAAAATGAAATCGAAATCCCAAAGTACTTAAGAATAATTGGAAAAAGAGTAATTCCAACTGTAAAGGGTAAAGCTAACAGTTGCATACGAACACTTATCCATTGTGAAGTTGCTGATCTCATAAATTTGATTCTTTGCAAATTATCTATATATGTAATGTTTCTATTAAGATATGTCTCCTCACACTTGAAAGCTCTTATAGTAACTCCTCCAATTAAGGCTTCTGTATAAATATTACATATAGGTGTATGTGCCGATAGATTAGACCGAAATAACTCCCTTGAAGTATGTCTATAATATTGAAATAACCAGAACCACGCAAATAATCCAACCACAGGAATTAATAAAAATATCCAGGGGAAGACATATACCACAAAACTTCCCTTAATCAATATCTCAAATACAATAATTGAGAATGTACAGATCTTTAACATAATGCTGCGGTCTATAGACATTAGATCTAAACAGAATCTGCTAATAATCTGTCCTATAGTTGTCTTATCAAAGAATTGTAAAGATGTTGAAAGCATGCATCTTAACATTTCATTATGAACATTTTTGGCACCAACAATTCCCGCTATTACCTGGAAAATTTGAGCGCTAAAACGACAAAGTATAGAAAATAGAAATATTAGGATAAGGTAATGAAGATTTGAAAGATACTCAGATGTATTCATATTATATTCATGATCGACATCTGATACTCTAACATTTGTAACCTTATTTGATTCAATAACTTTGTTTCCGCTAGGTGATATCCCGGTCCACATTGCTAGGAATAGATCTTTACTATTTTCCAAAACGAGACTTACAAATGCAAAGCATATAGTGAGTGCAAACATATATTTGCTGGTTTTACTAATATACCATAAATAGATCTGTATAGGTATAGTCCTCTGACCTTCTGTACTCATATATACAATGTCTTCACTATAAAAGTCATTAGATGTAAGAAGGGGTTTGGGTTTGTCACAATCAATTGAAGGATTTTCTTGAAAATTATTAGAATTTGCGATATGCTTCTGAATGTCTGTATAAATTTGAACATCTATATACTCTAGAGATGGATTTGGAGTATTCTTTTCAGTACATATATATGTATTGTCTTCATTAGTGATAGGGTGAGGAGTTGCAATTGGAATATATTTGTTAATTAATGATTCTAATTCTATTGGTTGCAAAACATTACTAAGAATCTTCCAAGAAATAAACTTGATACCAAATCTATCAAAATTTCCACTTATCACTTCATCATGTAAAAAGTAATCAATAATACTTGGACTAATAACAACTAGACTAGCATAGTTAATTAGAAGTCCAGTCTTTTTATTAAATAAATTCCAAAATATTTCTCGTCCAACATTTGGATCAAGTGACAAAAATATATCATCTAATAAAAATAGTTTACTATCAAGCCTTCTTTTCATGTTATAAATATCTGCATCTACTAAATTTTCTTCAGACAGATAACCATATAAAGATCTGGCTAGGGTAAGCCTAGATCTTTGACCACCTGATAAAATATGACCTCCATCATCAAGGATCCTAAGATCATTTTCTGGCCATAGTGAGAAGTCCTTAACAAGTAGACATGCCTCTACAACTCTTTGATACCTTCTTTGATCCCAAGGTCGATCAAAAAGAATAACAGATCTGATGGTACCAATAGGAATCCAAGGATCTTGACTAGAATATCCAATTGTATGACCTTTACTTGCATTAAACTGAAGTCCTGTAGAATTTAATTCACCCAAAATCCCATATAAAAGGGTACTTTTACCACTTCCAGGATCACCCATTATAAAATGACAGGTATTAATTTCAACAACAAACTTAGGTACATACAAATTAGGTCTAGCTTTATTATTACTTGTTATTTCTTCCCAGTAGTAGCTAACATTTTCCAAGTAAATTTGAATTTTATCACTTTCTACATCATTCTTAATATCAATATTATTTAAATAGTTTGTATCAATAGCTGAATTATTTTTAATTTGAAGTAAGGGAGACCCTTCACTATTAATGTTAGATGAATTAAGCAATAGGATATCTTCCTCTTCTAGTTTTTCATCTACTTTTTTTTGTAAATATGAAACTAAGTATTCACTTTGCGATTTATCTTCCAAAAATTCTGTATCTGAAATTATTCTTGATCTAGTTGAAATTTCTCTGTGTATTTGAGATAAATCATTACTTTTCAAATTAGATAGACCGAGATAAAAGCTAAATCTTTCTAGTGATATCCAACCTTCAATTAACATATTAAGAGAATTTGGGACAGTTTCAAGAATATGAGTAACATAATTTATAATATGCAATAGAGGAATTACTGTTGAAGCTCTTAACTGGGACATATCATTACCTAATAAATTAGAGGGGTGTTTATTTTCAGAATGTGACAAAAAGTTCCAAGTATGAAAGGTTATAACTACAACTACAGCTCCAGAAGTAGCCAATTTAAATAACATATGCGACAGGGAGGTGAGTGATATTATTCCAGATAAATACTTTACTTCATTATTACGTTCATTTTGTATTCTTTGCTCTGCAAAGTATTCCCATCCTAAAATTTGGATTCCTCGGATTTGGTTAAGGGATTCATGGAGTTTTTCTAATCTTCTATCTCTCCAAAGTAAAAGGGGACCTTTTAAAAGTGCACAAATTATATCAACAATAACCATTAAACTAATAATACCAACCATAACCATAATTCCAGGAAAGGCTGAACTTCCTATATTCTGATACATAATAAGTGAAGCTATAAATAAGCGATATGGTAAAAGTATAAATTGAGTAATAGCCATTAGAAGATCTTCAATATCATCAACATCAACCATTAATAAGTTAAATACATTTGTAGAAGCTGCATAGCTATTTACATGTCTATCGTTAGATATATGATCAGAATTTGAAGTTTTGGATATAGTGAATTTGATTTCTTCAAGGCTTGAGCTTTTCATTTCATTATTATTTATAGCTAATGCATGATTATCATCTAGTTCAGTTAATTGTACTATTTCATCACTAGGTATCAAGTCATTACTATCAATTTCTTCAATATTGTTTTGCTTACAAGCTTTATTCTTGATTATTCTAGTAAATATTGATGTCTTTAAGCATGTCTGAATCCGCAAAATCACACGAGACAACCAGAAATTAAATTGAGTAGATATATAAACATGAACTATATTAAAAAATATCATGATAATAGCATAATGTAGACCACTCTCTAAAATAATATTTTTATCTTCCTTTGGTATATCACCTAAATTTAGACTGTCCTCTTTCTCTTTATATTCAAGAAAATTTCTTAGCACAGTATTATTTAAGTATTCACATGCTTCCGAAAGAGCTTTCAAGGCCATCATTGCTAACAACTGTCCATATAAACTTCTCCATAATGCTCTTATAACTAGAATCTTTCGATCAAAAGATGTCACGCATTTGAGTTGTTCAATTAACAAGGAATCTTCAAATATTCTTGACCAATATCTAGTATTATCTGATCTACTCAATTGAGGCAAGATAGAAGCTGGTAATGTTCTAATACATCCTAAGTACATCCATTTTGTTACCCAAGTAAATTGGATACGAGAGTACAAATATTCAAGCCATGACTGACCTTTCTTCTTCTTTAAAGGGTCTTGTGTTATATAGTACTCATCATTAATATTCAGAGTTAGGTCATTATTTACAAGCCTCTTAATTCCCATTCTAAAATTAAATGACCTCTTATTTCACTTTTAGATGGATTCACAAGTGTTAATTTACCTGCATGCAAATATAACTAAATTTTAGCAAATCTTAGATGGCTCTATTTATTATAACAGCTATAACAGCCTGAATACTATTGTATATGCACTATATTGATTGAATAATAGAGTATAAGCTTCTGCTATTAGGTTTTAAGTAGTTAAAAGAAAAAAATACGTTTGGACAATATTTAGGAAAGACTAAGGCGGGGGAGTGGGTGCACCAATTATTTAGATATAAAAGAAAGAAAAAAAGACAAAGAAGAGAAAAAAAATAGACATAAAGGTAAATAATAATCTACAATATTATCAGACAGTATGGTTTATATACAACTATTATATTATTATTTCTTTGATAATTACTTCTTTAAAAGTAAAATAGTATCTAAATAATAACCGCGTGCGGGTTATACTAAAAAAAAGATTTAGCTTTATTTAGATTTTGTGAATATACGAACAAATATTATCAAGTAGTGTATAACAATCAGAGTTATTCTCATAATCTTTACACATTTCTACCCAGAGCTTTAGTTTTTTCAGGTTCCTCAAAAGTCCAGAATCTGTACTGTTGACTGAGATTAGTAAGATACGTATTATAAGATTATATAAACATTTCCTAACGCTTGTATCTTTCCACATATAGTGAGTATTATTAAAAGCAAAACAAATTTCCAATCCGAATATATTGATTTGATCCTTGTCAATATTATTAGCTCCCAAATTGGACAAGATCTTGTTATAGAGTTCTATCAAAGCTATAATATAGATAGATGGAACACGATCATAATTGCTATCTGATACCTTTATTAAATTGATAATTTCACCAATTAGTATAGATGACCATTGTAGAGCTAAAGGTGAGAATAAATTAGTAACTTTATTCTGATAGTTAATAGGTGTATGTACATTCTTAACTGTACCAGTTAGTGAGTTTGCCAAGTTTTCGCAAGCAACTTGTAGGGAGTTTATTATAATAATTTTTCTATCCATAGAAATAGCATTATCTAAACTACAAGAGTATTTAATAAGTTTTGTTGATGTCTCATTGGGTTTTGATTCCACAAGAGTAGATAGTGCAGCTATAATATCGATTTCGTTTCCATCTGAAATATTTAATGATAGTAATTTGTGAATTAATGGTTGAATTATATAGTTATAATCACTTTTATCACTTTTAATAACTTGAGGTAATACTTTAATAATATTATCTACTGTATCAGTGTTAAATTCTGTTTGAGGTGTTTCTTTTGTATACTTATTTAGAAATTCTAAAGCTTGTTTTACGTTCCTGATTTGTACTTCCCCAAAAACAGTATTATTAGGAAATTTTGTATTATCATCATTCTTAGCACTACTCAGTGGCTGAAGATCCGGATATTTTTGCCAGAATAATTCATCATCTTGGGAACTATTGAAATTTTCTACAGATTCACTAGCTTCATTTCTATTTTTGCATTTATAGTTGAAAATATTATTTTTTTGTATAATTTGCTGGCCATTTGAATTAATTATGACTTTACCTGAGGAAAAATCCCTAATTTTCACTGGTTTAAGTGATTGCTTAATTAAGTCCAGAGTACTGACAATATCCAAGTCTAAATAGTCAAGTTCTTCAAATTTTGGAGGTTTTTCAATTGTAAGATTTTCATTACTTACTTTTGGATTTAAATCATATAATATATTAAAATACATTTGTCCAAGATGCATAGCAGAACATCTTATGATTGGATCAATATGTCTCAATCTAATATGTATTCCATTTGTAGTCATCTGATAATTTCCCATGAATATTTCTAAACTTTTATTAATAGGATGTAGATAAGTAGTTATTCCCATTAATTTAACAATAATACATGCCAAAGGTAAAGAAAAGGATAGTGAATCTTGAGATTCCCATTGTTGGCAAGTATATGTAAGAATAATATTAATGAAGTCAACAAATATTAACCTTTCTTTTGAGTTATTGCAGCTTTGCTTAGTAAAGTTCAGAATATCATTTTCTTCTTTATAGTTATCAATTCTAAGAAGCTCCATAGACTTTGTAATGTTAAATAAAATAGCATCTAAAAAAGGTAAGGAACATTCAATTGAGAATAATGGTCCATTAATACAAAATATTGATTTTTTCAAGAAGTACTTGTCTAAACTTCTAGTGTTAGATTCTATAATGCAGTACTCTGATATTATAACATATATTTGGAATATTGAAAGGCAACTAATATATATATCACCATTTTTTGTTATTGAAGAGTGATTTTTTACAACATCTTGTATAGTATGTAATACTAATTTACCCTGTAATTCTCTATTCATTAAGATTATTAGAGATTTAAATATATGTGTCATTGATTCCAAGTTTCCATTGTACTCAGCTGTATAGTTTAAGATTGATGAAGATAAAAATCTGGTGTTTCCACGTAACATAAATCTTACAACAAGATTTTCAGTAAATACCCTACATTCTCTTATATTAAGAAACAGTTTACTCTGGGAAATATTAATGATTGCTTTTGATAAATTCTTGTTATATTCTTCACTTGTTAGATTTATTGGGATATTTTGATATATATCTTTTGCAGTTATTATATCTGGTGAGACTCTAGTTAGATACTTTATATAGCTTTCTGAAGTTATATCTAAAGATAATACTTCACTTGTAACCTCATTACATTTGTTTAGTATGCTATCATTGTTATAATTTTCTTCTATTTTCATATATTCTGGTAGACTCAGAAGAATACTAGTTAAAGGGATGATATCAAGGAACTTGCTAGTAATATGTAACATTGGGACAAATCTACCAATTCCTGAGCTTGAATTTATTCTATCTATCTGTTCTCTTTGAACTATAGTGGTTTTCATTGCTTGTATTAGAGTCAGGAGTATTTCCATCGGAGTAGTCTCTTTGGACTTCAATAATAGCTCAAAACTTTTATCTGTTTGATCATCTCCCAAATTTTCTAACTCTAATATATAGTTCCATATATCTATATATTTAGTATTAAAGCTAGAATTGGTTAATTTGAGTTGTTCCAAACATATTTTCTCACTTAATTTATATGTAAAGCTACTTTGTATCGTTTTCATGGACTTCTGAAAATTTGGTTACAAGAAGCTTAAGATATCTCTTATGGAAGTATCTAAGAATCCTGTTTTATGAAATTCAAACCCAAGAGATAAATTGTATAAATACAAGATAGGTAAGTTAGAAATGACAGGTATTAGTAAAAAAAGCATTACGCGCAATAAGGCGCCATATATCGCATGGATCTCCTTTTAATGGAGGTTACCCACTAGTAAATACTTAAGGGAATCAGATTTCAAATATTTTACATAATAGTGTTAGTGATGACAAAAGTAAGGTAGGATATAGAAGTTTCAAATATTTAGTCAATTTTTACTTTAACAGTAATATCAGTGATATTTACAATAATGCAAAATAAAGATTTTGTACAGGTCAGGAAATTGGACAAAAATTCAAGGCAAACTTCTTTAAGTGATTTTCTTATAAAGACCCCAAGTAATAAAATATACAATAATAAGGAAATTACTAAGAATAATGACCTCTGTATAAATAATCAATCAGATGAACTTGAAGAATACAGCGAATATGGAGTTGATCCAAATGACATTTTTAGCAAAAGAGATTCTAATGCTGAAGAACTTTTTAACTCATATTTAGCTAAGCGAAAAAAATTAAATAAGGATAATTACAGAACATCATATAATACTGAATCAAAAAAACTTTTAATTTCAGCTTTGGAGTGGTGCTTGAATTATATCAATTTCTCTAACTATCGAGAAGGTCAAAAAGAAGCAATACATGCTTTAGTGTGTGAACGTAGAGATGTAATGTTAGTCTTACCAACAGGTGGAGGTAAGTCTTTAGTTTATCAACTTCCATCACTGTTAAGAAAATATCAAAATGAGGTTGGACTATTACCAATATCATTAGGAATGGTTACCATAGTAATAAGCCCATTAATAGCATTAATAGAGGATCAAATAGAGTCTTTAAAAAAATGGAAGATCAGATCCAATGGATTAAGTTCAGCTATAATTCGGAGGGAAGCAGATGAAAGTGTTAATAAAGCTTTAACTAACTTGCATAAAGATTTGGAGAAACCAATTCCTGAAAATAACATAGTATTTATAACCCCAGAGAGTCTTGGTACAGAAAGAGTACTTGCATGTTTGGATATTTTACAGTCAAATGGAAATCTTTACTGTTTCGCAATTGATGAAGCTCACTGTATAAGTGAATGGGGTCATGATTTTAGAATGGCCTATAGGAGATTGCACTATATAAAAAAGTTATATCCAGATATTCCTATACTAGCTTGTACAGCAACAGCTTCACCTACAGTTCAAAGTGATATAATTAATTCCCTTAATTTAGATAATCCATTTATTTCTGTAAATTCATTTAATAGGCCAAATCTTCATTACACAACTCTTGATGTAGATAAGAATATTTTTCTTTCGAAATATAGGACTGAACATATTATACTTAATCTTATTCACTACTATAATAAATTATACGGACAAGTGGAACATAGTAAAGAAGACTTAAAAGGCAATTCTGCAGTTATTAAGAGTGGGATAACAGGAATAGTTTATGTAAACACTAGAAAGTTTGCAAGTAGTATTTCTGAATTTTTGAATAGCAATGGTATTAAGAGCTGTGCATATCATGCAGGGTTACCATTAAAATCTAGAACTAATATTCAACAACTTTGGCTTGGAGATGAGATTAATGTATTAGTTGGAACCATTGCATTTGGTATGGGAGTTCACAAGTCCAATGTTAGATATGTAATTCATGCATCTCTTCCAGATAGTATTGATGCTTACTACCAGCAAAGTGGCAGAGCTGGGAGAGATTCAAAAAGCTCTAGTGTTGTACTCTTGTACAGCTATAGAGATGTTAAGAGTTTGCGGTGTATAAAACGGAAGTCACTTCAATATTTGTACACTAAAAATCCAAAAAAGGCAGAGAAATGTTTAGAAATATTTAATGAAAATCTTAGGAAAATAGTTGAGTACTCAGAATGTCATGTTTTAAGTGAAGGCACATATTATTATGAAGGGGATTCTCAAACTGAAATTCAAGGATTTCAAGACCCAGTAAAATATGAGAAGTCTCTGAAACGTTATGGACAGTGTAGGCGAAAATATATCCTTAGTTATTTCGGTGAAGAATACAAGCATTTATCTTCTACTCCTTGTTGTGATGTATGTGATACTAAACTCCCAAATTACAAAGCAGATATTCTCTTGTTGTTTTCCATATCAAATAATATAAATCCTAAAAATGTAGGTACTTTTATAAAAAAGAAGAAAATATACTGGAACTCCGAAAAATTGATAAGTCAACCTAAAGATGATTACTCAGTTGATAAATACTGCTATAATTATGAGAATTTGGAAGATATTAATAATACACAGTATGAATATTTAGAAGAATCAAAGACATCAAGTTCCTTATATCGAAATAAATGCTTAAGTACAAATCCCGACATTCCAAAAGTCAATAACTCTCCATTTACTAGTGCAAAAAGTATACTAGACAAATCTATAGAGTATAGACAGGATCTTTCGTCGGCATTATCACTAAGAAACAAACTGAAGAGAAGTGGGAATAATTTATTACAAAGACTCAAAGCATTGGAAGAAGATGAAGAGTCACGTTCAAAAATTAAGAGAGCATTCGGACGGAATTTGTAAGGGTGGATACACAAATCCTTTTTATATATGAAGCAATTCCTACTAATTAATTACATTTTCCTCAGAGGTAGGATTAAATGTCACAATCCTTTTTCCTATTAAAAAGAAAAAAGTCCTTCACAGATTGTTCTAGATTGTTCTATGGGTAAACTAAAGGTCTCTAGCTATGAGTACTGCTTAACTTTTGAATTTATTCTTCATTATTCGGATTTTTCATCCCCTTCGGTTGCTTAAGAGCATCAGATAAAGATGGAAAATACTCTACAAAAGTACCGTGAGACGTTTTTGATAGACGTGAATTTGTGCCTCCAGCATCTGGAATGACACCGCTTGTTGTCTGACGGTGATCAGTATTTGGTGTCCACTTTGCATTGTTGGAATCACTCTGTGTATAGCTACGGGTATTTGTAGAATTTGAAACCTCGCTATTATCTCCAACAAAATTCAAGAAATCCCCGACATTCCTTGGTTTCCCTCGAAAATTGCTCTGATATGCATAGCTTTCATTCATATCACCTTTGTTACTTTTTATGTTATTAGATTGAAAATAGTAATTTGAATTATGACTATCTGGTCTTTTATGTGCAGAATTACGAATATTGCCACTTACATTATATGCTGGTTGCACCGTTCTTCCATGAATTCTATTATCCACATGTTTAAAACTTTGTCCCTTGCCAGAAATATTAGGTGAAGTGTTGGTGTAATTACTTGCATTACTCTTAATTTTATCATTGCTAACTGTTTCTACTGGGTTAGTAGCTTCAGAGGTATTGCATTCATCAGTTCTATTACTAAATGTTACACATTCATTCTTTTCAGTTCCAGCTAAAAGGTCATCTGTCTCTATTGCACTTCCACTGTTCTTATTAGTGTTGCTGTCATTTTTATTGTCATCATTAATATTAATTATCTTCTTACTTGAGTTAATTGATCTATTTGATTTGTTATTATTTGAAGATATGTTATTTGGTGAAGATATTCTTCGACTATTATTTCTATTATAGTTCATTTTTCTATTATGCAATCGTCCATGATGATTAGCATTACTTATATGAGTCATGTTGTCCTTTGCAATATAATTATTCTTAGTATTTGATATGTTTCTAGGCCCACCAAAGTGACCTGTAGGATGGTGAGGATGTGGGTGGTGACCACAATGTATAGATGGTACTGCCCCAAATAATGATGTTTGTGGAACACTCGCTATTACGGTAGGGATATTTGGACTTGCAGATGTATAGTAAGTACCATAAGGTGTTAAGTATGGTGGATTCAAAGGTGGAGGAGATATTACAATTGGATGGTTGTGCATAATTGGTGACTTGCCTTTAGTGTCAGTATTTAATTGGTTCTTCTTGTCACTTGACGAATCCTTTATATCTTCATTACTTCCAGTGGGTATATCGTATCCCTTGGTGGCTTTTATACAATTTGAATTGACTTCCCTCGAATCTACAGAATTAATCCTGAAATTGACTTCTCTATCTTCTCGTGAATCTTCCACATTGTCTGTTAAATTGGGAGGTGGTGGAGGTAGACTCTGTCCAGGTGCACATGTTGCTGAAAATGGAGGAATAGCTTGTCCTAGTGTTCCATATTGAATATAATAGGGTGAAGTAGATAAAGTTGCAATGTTTGTTATGTTTGTTTCACTTCCACTATACATTGTATAGGGACCAATAATATTAGTTGTATTCATATATGACATGCTATTTATATCTTTAGTAGGAGATGAAGAAATCTTGCAAGTATCATTAATGTTAGAGTTATTAATGATTAAAAAAGGTGATACTACTTGAGAAGGGTATAAATTCATTGGGTTATGCAAACTAATTGGATTTGATATGGGAGAATGCTTATGAAAGGTACCATTAATAGAAGAATGAGACAGGGAATTGTTGCCAGAGTTAAGGCTATTTATTTGATTTAATTTATTCTGATAAATATTTACATTACCATTTATATTATTTGGAGAGATCTTGTTCACAGTATTAGGTTTATGAGTTGACAATATAGATAGTAAACTACCAATTGGATGTTCTGACTTTACACCAACGCGTAGTAACTTATTACCAAGTTTCTGACTTCGCAGCCATAAAGCTACAGATGTCACTAAGTCTTCATTTATTAAAGTAACAAACCAAGTGTCATGGACCTCTTTCCTTATATTTACAATATATTTCTCCAGAATTTGTGAATTATTGTCAATATCAGTAAAATGAGGACATCTGGTTAGTAATGCACGTATATTATCCTCTGTAATATTAGGATCCAATTCTCTTAATATAAGGGTTGTTCTCTCAGTATGGAAAGTTGGTTTGATATAAATATTATCACAGTTCTCCTTTATATACTCCTTATCAAGAATATCTTTATATTTTGAGATGTCCTCTTTAGCTATTGTAATTTCCATGCCCTCACTATATATACATAGATCTAATAAAGATGAAGCTATAGAGCATTCAACTAATGTACACATAAATTTGCCTTCATCAATCTTCTTAGTCTCCTCATTTATCGTCATTTCTTCAATATCAACTGTTAATGTAGATAAGTTACTATCTCCTATCGCGCTAGAATTACAATTCAATTCATTCATACATGGTTCTGCAACTACATTACTTGAACTTGCATCTAATAATGGATCGTTAATATTATTCAATTGCTTCTTATTATCTGATGAGTTTAAGGTATCATGTATCAGATCCTGTTCGTCTGCATATCCATTATTACTTAATGCAAAGTACTTTAGTCCAAGACTTCGAAATCTCGGTAAGCTCAAGATAGAAGATAGTGAAATTGCCATCTTCTTAATATCAAATTTTCCCTGTAAAAGTATATCATTCAATATATTATTCCGGCTTAAAATCTTCTCCAGTGATATCTTAACTTCTTCAGAAGCTGTATTACCACTATCTTCTCTACCTTCTAATGTTATCTTCTCCATTATTTCACTACAACTCCTATTAATGGAATTTATCTTTAAAAGACTTTATTTATTAGGCAAATAGGCAAAATAAGTTACACTATAGAATTTCTCCTTAGTCCATATATGCAAATACATATATAAATATATATTCCAGATATATATATATATATATATATATGTCTGATTACACAAATAGGTTACAGATTGAACAATATTATCATTACCTTCAATGAACAACTTTTCTTATCTAAGGTTTTCTTTATTCTTACACCTTTTTCCTTTATTTGCTCTTTCTGTCTCTCTTATGTGTAGTATCCCTTTTATATATCTAATAGAATAGATAATTCCTCAATAGAATCAATAAACAAAAAGAGTTGAAACTGGGCAAATGTTAGTATCAAATGACCCCTTTCAAACTAGAAGACCATACAAATTTTTGTTATACCAATGAAGAGCAAATACTGTGCATCGCATCTTTTCTACGAGACGCCGAACACAAGTGTCAGGCGGTTTTTTTTTCTTTTTTTTTCTTGGGGGAGAATTTTCATTATTCATCACCAAGAGTAAAATAACCATTTTAAGTTCATTTATAAATACCCCTTCATAATTTTAGTTAATTCTGAATACCATCTGAATTATTATATATGAGGAAGTTGTCCAATTGATCTTTATCTCCATCTAAAACTCCATTATAATCAATAAATGTATCTATAATATCATCATTCTCTCCCAATACTTCATTCAATTTAGAAATATCAAGCATCGTGTCTTCTATCCCAACACTTAACTCATATTCATGTATATTTTGTTTTTGTTCCTTAATTATACTGGAACTAGTATTCTTGCAGTCTGTCACAGATATATATCCAGTTGAACACTTCTCATTAAACATAGTATATAATTCTTCAGCAACTAGCTTAAAAAATTCAGGTTTATGGGTAATCTCAGTAATCATTCCTTTTGATTTTTCA
Organism: Cryptosporidium andersoni; assembly: GCF_001865355.1. NCBI lineage: Eukaryota > Apicomplexa > Conoidasida > Eucoccidiorida > Cryptosporidiidae > Cryptosporidium > Cryptosporidium andersoni. The sequence goes on from NW_027122788.1 coordinate 197,331, forward strand.
AATACTTTTTCATCAAATATGCCGTATGTATCCGCAATATCATTATTTAATTTCTGATTATCCAATATATCTGTAAACACAGAATCACTACATAATATATCTACATTTCTACTAGTTTTCTTGTTATCTTCTTCCATAAATATATTCTCATATGAAATTTTTGATATATTGGTATCGTGCACCTGATTAGAATCCAAAAATATATCACTCATTGAAACCTGAACAATCAAAAATTCCACTAAAGAAAAGGTTATGTGGTTATGTTTTACTTCAAACCACACAAGATATAAGTAAATAAATTGTTTATAAAATTCATATTGTATAAATATTCCATGAATAATTTTAAAGTTACATAAGGATAAGGTCTAGCGCTTGAGCTAGGACAAGAGGTTTCACCTCAATATTTTAATTGTTTTAACAGTTAGCAAGTTAATAATATAATGAATCCAAATGTATACCAGCAAGAATCCACTATATATGAAGTTTGGCAGCATAATATTAAAGATGCATTTGAATATATTTCACATATAATCGATGAATATCCATATGTAGCAATTGATACTGAATTTCCAGGTGTAGTTGTTCGTCCAACAAATAATATTTATGAATATTATTATCAAACAGTAAGGTGTAATGTTGACCTTCTTAAAGTTATCCAAATTGGAATGAGTTTCCGTAATAAGTACGGGTTATCACCAAGCTCTGTCGTTTCTACTTTTCAGTTTAATCTGAAATTTGATATGGATAATGATATATACTCACAGGAATCAATTCAATTTCTCCGTCATTCTGGTGTAGATTTTGATAAACACCAAGATCATGGTATTGATTTCTTTTATTTTGGTGAACTTATGTATGGGAGTGGCCTTATACTGAATCCTAAAATCAAATGGATTAGTTTCCATGGTTGTTATGATTTTGCTTATTTGATTAAAATATTAACATGTTCACCATTACCAGAAACTGAGAGTGAATTTATATCACTAGTTAATATGTTATTTCCATCTTTATACGATATAAAATTTGTACTAAAGCAGCTAACAAATCTGAACAACTTGACTTCTTTACAGAAGCTATCGGAGCATTTGCAGATACAAAGGATTGGAATTGCTCATCAAGCTGGTTCAGATGCTTTAATTACATGTTGCACTTTCTTTAAGTTATGTCAATTATATCTTAATTCCTGTATTGATGACGACAAATTTAAAGGACAAATCTATGGATTTGGATTAACATTACCTTCTATAGCTAAACATTAATACTTTTATTGAAATACATTATTAAGGTGACTTTTTTTTTTATATATTTATTAAGGTTGAAGATTTATTTGTATACTTTTTTATTATGACTATTGCCATGGAGTAAATACACTTAATACTTTTAATAATATAAACTCGTTGGATTTTCTAACAAATGAAAAACATGAATCTTGTGGGCTATAAACTTTTATAAAAATAAATACCAGAGTAGTTGATAAAAAAATAAATGTTACTACTGCAATCCATAATCTTGATACTGAGTATAAATCACTAAATCCAGTACTACTTATTAACTCACTAATGCTTGATGGGACAATGGGTAACAAATATAGATCTAATAATTCTTTCTTAGGTATTCCTTCTATAGATGATATGTATGGTGAATTCGATAACACACTACTACCATTGTTAATATGAGAATATTTGTCAATTAAATACTTCCTTTCTTCTGTTATGTTAACACTACTATTGGAATTTAAACTGACTATATTTTCACTAATAGAATCATTGTCTTTTAATAGTAAATACTGGCCAAGGTAGCTTTTTGGACATGGATTTTTCCCCTCCATTGTTTTATTAACAAATGAACATATTTCGTTTATCCCAGGACTACATCTCATCTGTAAAAAAATGGATGATATAATATAGTTGGGATTATTACATTGTAAAATATCATTAATTGTTGGTTTATATATACACTTTGCATTATATAAACGACAATTATTAACTAGTATTTGAGTATGGGGTAAAAACGATCTTTGGCATACATTTGCTGCCAATATATATATTATTCCAAATATACAAATTATACCAACTGATATTGTACATGCTGCTATTACAAAAGGTATATGTTTGACCAATGCTCCTAAAAGAGATGCCCACTTACCCAATGCCATAAAGTCAGTAGTTCTGTAATTTGCAAAATTATATAGTAATCGGGATAATACCCAGCTTAGTGCTGCTTGTATTGAACAAATACTTCCAAGAGCTATTATTGACGATGATATTATTGTCACCTGCCAAGGGGAACACGCAAATGTCATAAAATATCCACATTTAGTACCTTTACAGCCTATGCTTCGCTGTAAAAAAAACAAAATAAAACTTAGTAAGATAATCACCATGGATACAATACACAATCTTGCGAAATACCAGCCCATTCTGTAACTATATCTTCGTCTATTCCATGAAAATAAGAATTTATCTCTCCTTTTTTTAATCCACTTAAAGGGTCCCATCTCTTCTCATTGTATTTCAAATGACTTCTTTTCTCTTATCTTCTTTAGTAAAAGTTGTAGGGTTAGAATATCTGCAAATGTAACAATTTATACTCTTAGATGAAGTGTCTACCTGACTTTAGTTCAAACAACCTTAATTATTAATATTTAGATTAGTTGCATTCCCCTCTTGGAGATGGCGCCTACGGGAAAAAGTGACCCGACAGGGATTTGAACCCTGAACCGTCTGATCTGGAGTCAGACGCTCTACCGTTGGAGCTACCAGGTCAAGACATTACCCCCCTGGTCCTTTAGGATGCTTAGCTGAGTTTATCAGTTGGGAGAATTACAAATTTTGAAACATTTATTAGTGTTTTTTTTTTTTTTTACTTGTTTTTATACTTAAATGATATTCCTATTAACATAAATTGAAAATAGAGAAATATATTAAATAATATCCTAAAAGTAGTAAGTTACTACTTTGCAAATTTGTAAATGTTACCGATAATATATGCATGTGTACATGCATATACTAAATTAAACTATAATACTAACCCTGTATTATTTACAAATACAATTTTATAAAAAAATGAGCTATTATAAATATTTATTCCCTAATATTGGTTTACTAATAAGTTTATAGCTCTGTACACTTCATTAATTTTCATGGCTTATACTAGTTAAGTACATTCTCTTCAACCTCTGTTTGACTAGGAATTTCATTTGTATTACCCTTATTTATAGATAACCTTTGTATTCTGCTTGCCTTTGTAAATGGTGATCTCCAGGCTCCATCAATGTGAATTATCTCTCCTGTTAGGTACGACGATTTAATAGCAGTTTCTACAACAATCTGTGCAAATTCATCTGGATTCCCAAATCTACCCAAAGGGATTGAATCCAATAGCTTTGATGAATCATCATCTGTTATTGACTTCTTTATCATTGGAGTATCAAATATACCTGGGGCAATAGTAACTACACGTATACCCATTGGACCTAATTCTCTAGCTATTGGTAATGTAATTGAATTGATTGCACCCTTCGAAGCTATATAGCCCTGGTTATGAATAGATCCATCTCTTGCAACACTACTTGAGATTAGAACAATTACACCCTTTTCATCATCAGTATTTCTTGCTAGGTAAGGAGCTATGCAATGGATTGTATTGAGTGTACCAATAACATTAACTTTGACAACTTCTTCCCATATGTCTGGAATATCCCTATTATTATCTAGTATATTACCATCAACTTCCCTCTGTATTATAGGTGTTACACAATGTGTTATACCTGCACAGTGAATCAATATATCTACTCTTCCATACATATTAACTACTCTCTTCAAGGCTTCTTGAATTGATGAGAAATCAGTTAGATCAACTTTTTCAAAGTGTACATTAGATGGCTTAGATATTGAAGATTTTGGTATCTCACAATCAAATATACAGATAACTTTAATGTCATCTTGTATTAAACGTTGGATAACAGCTCTTCCCAGACCACTTAGACCACCCGTTATTATAGCTACACGACCTTCTAATATCATTATATTTAATAAGCTTAATATCCAATTATTCTCTACTAATAAGTATAAGATTGATTTTTTATCTGAAATCTACGAGGGAACCTGCGTGCAAAAAAAGTTCCATGTCATACTTTACAATATTAATCTAAACAAAATATAGGCGCCTAAGATCAATTATTAGATATTTTGTTAATGCAAAATGAGACAGGTAACAACATCAAGCGCCTCCTATTTAGAAACACTAAGCTCTAAAATAATAATACTAGCAAGTGGTGTTATTTACCACAAGAGAAGTATCCAAAGCCTGTCATAATTCTTGTATACAACAGTTACTAGATATAACTTTCAAATTTCTATTAAGAGGATCTCATCTAAAAGTAGAGTTGTTTTAGATGAGGGATACGTATGGAGATCATAGTACTACTAAATTTTCAGAAGATATGAAAGATAGAAATTTGGGACATCAGCAAACCTTTCAAAGTGATAATAGAAGTAAGGCTGATATTATTAATATTGCAAATCAGTCTTCACGTAAGCAAATTCAAAGTATGCTTCAAGAGATGAGTATCTGTGGTTTATTTAATCGTATGAAACCTCAATCTAAAGAACACAAATTTTGGAATACCCAGCCAGTTATACAGAACAATGAAAAGATTGAAAAGTTTGGACCTATTGAACTAGAACCTAATTTTTTTCGTAGAGAACCGTATAAGCTGCCTAATGGTTATATATGGCACTCATGTAATTTGAGTAATGTAGATACTAAGGATTTTCAAGATGTATACCAACTACTAGCTGATTTCTATATTGAAGATGATGATAGTCAATTTCGTTTCTTATACAGTAAGGAATTTCTACATTGGGCACTATGTATACCGGGGTACTACGAAGATTGGCACTTAGGTATAAAACTTGAAGAAAACAATAAATTAGTTGCCTTTATTTCAGCTATTCCAAATAAAGTACGTATTCACAACTCTAAGCTACTTGTTGTAATTGTCAACTACTTATGTATTCATAAAAAATTGAGATCAAAGCGATTAGCTCCAGTATTAGTGAAGGAAATTACAAGACGTGTTAGATGTAGAGGTATTTTCCAAGCAATTTACACTTGTGGAAAAGACTTGACAATGCCATTTGCAGCTTGTCAATACTGGCACCGATCTCTAAATCCAAAGAAGTTATATGAAATAGGTTTCTCACAATTAACTAGAAATATGACAATCAGCAGAGCTATCAAATTATATAGAGTACCAAGTGATCATGTGCTATCTGGATTTAGACCAGCAACTATTGATGATGCTCCTCAAATTTTGAAGTTATTTGAAGAATATCATTATAAATATAAAGATATTAGTGATGATAAATATAACAATTTAATTGATTATGATACTATCAATCATGATATAAGTTTAGCAACCAAAGCTTATGACACAATTAAGGATACTTCATTTGGAGATAAACTTATTATTCACCCAATCTTTGATCTTGAAATGATTAAACATATTTTTATTAATATTCCGGAAGTAATTACTTCTTATGTCCGTGTGAATCATGAGGGTAATATTACAGATCTGTTTAGTTTCTTCTGTATAAATTCAACAGTCCTCAATAATCCAAGACACAAGTTATTTAAAGCTGCTTATGGATTTTACAACATTGCCAATACTTGTACAATTACAGAGTTATATAATGAAGCTCTTATTATTGCTTATAAGCAGAAATATGACGTATTTAATGTGTTAGATATTCATAATAATTCCGAAATTCTCGATTCACTTAAATTTGTACGTGGTAGTGGTATGCTGAGATATTATATTTTTAATTGGCAAGTACCACTACTTAGTAGCAAAAATATATACATATATTTATTTTAACGATTCTAAACTGGTATTGTAAAATCTTATTGTTACATTAATAAGTATATTACTGTCAATAAATCTCAACAATGAATTAGGAAATTTGAAGTCCGCCCTTTATTTAAGAAATAGTTTTTTTAATTGATGAAGTTAGATTTTAAAATATATGAAATTGACCAAATTTGGTAAGTTTATTTCAATCAAACCATTTGCATAAATCTTAGTATATGAAATATTGGATAGTTTAGCATATGATATATCTCTTGGTGATATGTAGAACTTACATATTGTCCTTTGATCAACGTATTCTTTAATCATATCTTGGACTTGACTAACTGTCACTATACACTCTATTCCAAGTGTTGGAGTACATGTAAGACATATATTCCAGTTATTAATACTTATCTTATTATTATAGAACTTGTGTGGATTAAACCACATTTTAAGAAAGTAGTTCTCTGTGTTGACTAAAATAATACCTGCAGAAATTAAGATTCCCATTTTTAGCCACAATGAGGGTAATGAAATACTACTTTTAACTATTTCAGTATATATAACTTGTTCTTCATTGTTGCCTCCAATATAACTCAGTTTCTCTGTCTGATTGTTACTGTTCCAAATTCTTTGGAGTAAAGTATTCTTCAGTTTATCCATTACTGAATTAGATTTACCATATTTCCTTAGTAATTTTATAACAGATGGATCAGTATAACCCCATATAGTCATGTCAACTACAGATTGCTCAATTTTATCTTCCCATTCTTGTAATTCATTTTCATAAAGAACTTGTTTATCCATAAGCTTTATTTGGATATCCATTAAATGTTCTAAATATGCACGATGTTTGAGTCTTCTATACATGTCCAAGGATATCCATTTAAGTAATGGTAATATAGAATCACAATAAGTACTTTGTAAGTCATCAGTTACTCTTTTAACCTCCAATAATTTTGTTAGTTGTTGATATTCATATGAATCGCTCTCTTTCCTTTTATACTGATCAATATATTCATCAAACGATTCTAAAAGTTCATATATACTCCTAGCTGTTATAGTTGGACAGATGTATAGTCCCTCCTCAATTAATCTTCTTCTATCTGGTATCTCAGAATATCTGATAAATAAACCATACTCTGCTATTCCATTTGCTGATCTCTTGTTTGCTTCGTAACGTGGTAATAAGGATTGAGATGTCCCTACCTTTGTTATAGGGCAAAACATCATTGAATCATCAAGGCTAGCCATGCAATTTTCTTCTTCATTAACTTCTTCAATTTGATCTTTAAAGTCTTGATTAAGCTTACTATACATCTTGTCAATAATAGTATAATTAGTATAACTATTTGAACCTCTGTCATTGTTATTAGCTATCCATCTTGGATTGAGTTTTATAGTAATATATACTCCACCCTCAGCATTGTTTCCAAGTGAATTTTTACTTTTGACTAAGTCTATATATTCTTTTGTAAAAAAAGGTACTGACAAATGATCCCTTTTTTCAATATATTCAATTGAACATATTAAAGGATCGACAATATTTAGTTGCAAAAAGTACTTGTATTTTTGTATACAATTGACAAGTATCATTACATCAGCAAGGTTTAAAACAATATTATAATAACCTGATTTCAAAGTATATTGTGTATTGTATGCCATGTATGTAAGTGATAGATCTGTATCATCTCTTTGTGAGTTTACCATTTCAGCTAATTTCATTGTTATTATATTACATGTATTTGCAATAATATTTATCCAAAGAAAACCATTTGATGGTTGCATAGTTTGAATAGTGCCATTTAAATAGAATTTTAATGCATTAGCAATGGTTTGAATACAAGAGTATATTCTCAGATCAGATATAACGGGAATGTAATAGTAAGTGCAATATACATTGCATTGTTCTAGAATTGGTATAATGACTCCATATAAGATTAAACGTAGTAGTGGCTGCTGTACAGATAAATCCTTCTGTTGCTTTTTATCATACAAAGGATTATAGTTTGGAATATCCATACTATATATTAATTTCCACACTTTATATAACAATCTTTCCATGATCTTCGGAAAAATCATTTTTTGATTAATATTATCTGCTATACCTGTCATAAGGGCCAAATTAACGAATTTTATCATATCTGCATAAAGTCTAGGTAAAGTTTCATCATGGAGAGATAAACCTAAATATTGAGCTAAACACTTAGAGTCTAAACATAATAATATTTCTGGAGGCATGTTTGTCAATAGTGCAACTAGTGATGATGGAGTTCCAATATCTAACAGATATTTTATAATGTTACGTAATTCTTGTCCACGTAGTACTACTGAGCTGAAAAAGTATAAAAACCTTGAATTTTCTGGAAAAAATGCGTATACAGTACTTTCTATCATTTGTAATTCTCTCTTACACAAAGCTTCTCCAATTACTTCTAACATTAAAGATGTATCAAATAAGCCATTAAAATTAGAAGATGAAAAGATTGATGAAGATGATAAATTTATAGGGTAAATTCCATATATTAAATTGATTATTGAACGAAATTCCTCTCCTATTTCGCATTGGAGTAAAATATTTATAATATATAGTGGTTGAAGGCGTATAATAGATATAATATATTCTAGTAAATTCATATAGCGTAAGACTGAATGATTTAGTAGTACATCATTGTTATTTCTATATTTGTTGAAAGTATTGTTCTTAATAGATTGATCAGTTAGTTTCAAAATTACCAAAATAAGCCTACGAAGTTGAACCTCTGCTAAGAATGTTAAATATTGTAATCTTTCTTCTTTCTGTTTCATTTTAGCAAAATATGTTAAGTGAGATGCAAATAATACAATTAGATCCTCTTCCAATAGTTGAATAGATTCAGTTTTTGATCTTGGGTCCTCTTTTTGTAACAGTTTTTGTATATATTCAAATGAAACATTACCCCTAGCATATTTTGTGATACTAATATCTAAAGAGTCCATGAATTTTTCGAGGTCCTCAATAGTTGTTACTTCTTCATTGATATTGAACATATTTTTGATAGTATTTTCATCAGTATCATAACTAGCAGCTAAACTTTTAGATATATCAAGGCTAGAGTTAGGAATATTCCATCTCGGTATTACCATGGTTGGAGAAGAAACATAACTTTGTGATTTTGTAGTATTTTGACCTAATCTACCTGATTCTGTACTTCCCCACGATAATACTTCACCAGTTACTAGTAAGCACATACTATGACAACTACCACCAGAGACTCCTGCAACAGATCCAGGAAGCAAAACTAGTTCAGTTCTTCCTGTATGTGAGTAGTTCTTATCTTTTTTCTCCATTTTCCTCTTTTTTTGGGTATCCAGACTTTCTGGACCCCATGTCCACAATTCACCTGTATTAGTTATTGCATAAGATACGTCAGCATGAGCATATACTGAATATACCTTTGGGACACCTGTTGCAGATTCAAGTTTTGCAAATATATGAGGTTGTAAAACATCTGTTTCATTTAAAACTACACTAGCCTTCCCCCATATCCACAAGTCACCGTCTACTGATACTGCCATTGAATGATCTGCACCAACGGCAATATCGGATATCCTTACATCAGCAATAGGGAACTTAATTATAATAGGTCTATTATGATTATTTGTTGTACCAACACCTAGACGCCCATAATACCCTGCACCCCATGTTATCAAGTTACCATTTGCAGTTAATGCAAGGGTATGTACAGTACCTAAGGAAACTTTGACAATTGGGTATCCCAAATTCAAGTACCGTGGAGCAGCTATGCACTTTCCATTAATATCATCGCCTAATCCTAACTTTCCAAAATCTCCATCACCCCATATCCATAAATCACCTGAGTTTATTGTATCCAAATCTTTAGATCTTGTAATACCCGTAGCTATAATACAAGCACTATATAACTCCCCTCCATATACATCAACTACATTATTTAATGATATAATTCCTACAGGTTCATACATATTACATATTGCACCAGTACCTAATTGTCCATAATCACCACGACCCCAAGTAAAACAGTTTCCACTATAATCACAGCATAGTGTATGCCAATATCCACACGCTACTCTACGTATAGGACCAGAGAATTTTACTTCATTAGGCTCAGTAACAAACGTTTTGTTTTTATTTGAAGCTTCACCTAAATCCTTATGTAAAGATCCTATTCCAAGTTGTCCATAACTATTATCACCCCATGTATATACACAACCCCCATATGTTAACAGTATGTTATGCGCTTCTCCACATGCTATTTGTCTGACAGTATTTGGAGGTAGTGATTTATAAATTAGTGACCCTAAACCAGAAGAATCGTTATTAGGTCCATATATTCTTCTAGTACAATATATTCCACCCAATTCTTTCGCTGTGTAATTCATCTTATTACCGTTAGAATCCACTAAACAAAATCCCATCAGAAAAATAGCATCATCCACAAAACTACTACCCTGAAAAAATGGTAATACTACTGGATTTGGATTGTTCATTCTTTTTAAAACAAGTTCTTCCCCAATATTTGATACATCTCTATTTTTAATAGATTGGGCAATTATTCTATTATTCCATGAGTAAGCTATTGATCTGACGTCTATTGCAAATGAAATATAAGGGCCACATGCAATATGACATATTGCAGATTTAAATGATTTTATTTTTGTAGGTGTTGAAAATATTTCATGTTGTTTAGATCCCCAAATATATACATCTCCCGACTGTGTTAATCCCATCGATATAAATGCACCAAATGCTAATTGAACGAAAGGGATAGAGCTTATTCCATGAACTTTTCTAGGAATAGGACAGTCCAGTTGCAAACCATGACCTAATTGACCATTACTACCATTTCCCCATGTGAATACTATTCCCATTCTATCAATACAGCCACTATGTGCTTCCCCTGTGACAACAAAGCATACATGATAAGGTAGCATAGATTGTACAATTGTTGGCTTAAGTTTAATACCATGTACACCTCCAATCCCCAATCTTCCATTTGCATTGCTTCCCCAAGCAAATAGATTACCATTTTCAGTACAACATAAAGAATGCCTGGAACCAGCAGCAATATGCTGCACTTTTAGTGAATTATTAGATATTTCAATCTTTGTAGGAAAAAATACATCCTCAGTACTTCCAGTCCCAAGACAACCAAATTGACCAACTCCCCATGAATATAAATTACCATTATCAGACAATGCAAGTGTATGGTTAGCACCACAACAAATTCGACTTATTTTAGTATTTGACGGGAATTTTACTATGCATGGGCTTATAGAGTACCATGACTCATTTTTATCAAGATATTCTTCTTCTAATCCAAATTCTGTGTCAGATCTCGTGTATCCAAGCCTCCCTCTATTGCCTAATCCCATAGTATAAACCTTTCCTCCACTTTCTGTTATTGATTTGATCAATACAGCGGTATGTAGATAACCACAACTTACTTGAAATACATCATAAATAGAAAAAAAGGGAACTCTTGTTGGTAAATCAACTTTATCTGTATCAATACCAAACCCAAGGACATTGTTTGTATTTTCCCCCCAGGCATATAATTGAGGCTTATTCTTATATTTTCCAATAATAAAGTAGTGGTCTAGTGTACATGCAGCTCTAGAAAAAGTATGACCACCAAATAAATCACCTGAATATTCCCCTATTGACTCTTTTCCAATGTGTTTTTTAATGAAATCTGAAACTCCTGGAGTTGGGCTACCAACTAGATCCCCCATTTTCTAATATTCAAAGTAAAATATCAAGAAAACTTTCAATAAAACTTAAAAATAGTTTGCATAGATTGCATATTTGCTTAAAATTAACAAAAACAAATTAGTGCCTAGTTTCTTTTTCTCTCAATTTTTTTTAGGAGTTTTCCACAAAGACGCATGCAATGCCGGTATTTAGTGCGCCTTGGTTGCACTATATCCTGTTTTTGTTCACTTTCTATGATCTTTATCAGCCGATGTTAATTTTAGATCACATCAAGCTATTACTATATAACCTTAAATAACTAGTTAGAAAGGTCTCACTTATGTGAATTTTCACTGCTTTCCAAAAAGGTATTGACAAAATAGATATTGGTAGCATTATTATTTAAAAGACCCTTTGGTAACTATGCCTATTCAGCTATATTTGCAGTTATATTATTTACAGCAGGAAATCTGCAATTCTCATATATTTGGTAGAATATATACCAATTATCACAACACAAAATAGCTAAGTATCCCGCTTCCGCTACCTAGATGTAATTCTCAAGATACTAACATAAATGAATAACGACATCTGTGCAGTTCCTCTCTACTACATACTATGGAAATAAGAGTGACATTTAAATGTCTTTTCATAAATCAGATGAAGAAATTCTCAAGACTCATTCTAAATATACCACTAGCTATTATGTTTCGTGATTATACGGGGTTTTTAAGTTTTGTATGTTATCTTATAATGTAACATAAATTATATGAAATTTGTATGAGACAATACAAACTTTTAGGCTAATTCATCTTCAATAAAACCGGGATTATGTGAAGATAATGCTTCAATTTCATTCAATAAATCTAAATTATTATTTGACAGATTTATACTAAGTTTATCTCAGATTGTAAATCGAGACATTTACTTTATATCTTCAAATAGGAAAAACTTTAAAAAAGGTGACTTAGTAGCTTTTTACTCTCCAATTATTAATGACACGAAACTGTATTATGAATTATTGGTAAAGCCCATTATAGCATTATCAGGTGATATTGTTCATTTAAACTCAGGACTATCAATTATTGTGCCGAAAGGTCATTGCTGGTAAGTTTTATTGAGTGTTTAATTTATTTTAATCAGTGAATTTGTATATATTTAATATTATAGGGTGGAAGATCATAATAATTCTACTTTTGAAGATAGCAGGTCTTTTGGAGCTATTCCTCTTGGAATTATTAGAGGAGTTGTAACACATACTGTTTGCCCATTAAAAAAGTTTATAAGGTTGTATACAAACTAATTAATATCTTAATAACCTAATACTTAGTTTTCTATTTACTCAAACCCGCTGAAGGCGGTTTCTTGTCTAAAGGTGTTTTAAAGGGGGGTTAATACATTTGAAAATTATACCCGTACTTTTCCCCCTTGTATACTAATATTACAAACTTTATTATTTTACTGGTATTTGTTCATATTTTTTATTTATAGGAGGTTTTATAATATGGCGGAATCATCAAATGCACAGAGAGATATTGGGATTTGTAGTGCTTCAAAGATCGCAGACTTTTTTGTAACTGAATATTATAGCCGTCTTAAGAAAGATCCAACTACATTATATGAACTTTACCATGACTCTGGAAACTTAATATGGGCTGGATATAGGCCTGATGTTCTTCTTGGAAATAAAACTCGCTTACCTTCTGTTTTGAGAGCTGAGACTAAGGAAAAAATCCGCTCGGCTATAAATTTATTGAATTTGAATGATTGTACAACCTATGTTGAGGTTTTGGAATGTTCTAGATCTATTTGTAACTCATTTTGTATTACAACTAAAGGCAGGATGTATATTGGCGATTCAGAAGGTGTAGGAAGAGGTTTTGTTCAAAACTTTCTACTAACTGAAATTCGTCCAAGGTGGTATTTTGTCCGAAATGATTGCCTACTATTCCTAGACTCTGACTTACCTTTATTACCAGAAAAAATTTTGTCTAAGCATGGAGTAGATAGTCATATACCTGATACCTCTTCTAATATCACTGACCAACAAATAGATCATGAAACGGTAACTACTTCTAAGGTAGAAGTCTCTTCAAATAATCAAGTTTGTATCTCTGACAATCTTGAACCCGCAAAAGCCGTAGTACATGAATTAATAGAACCTCCATCTTCCCAAACTGAAATAGCAAATATGAGTGGCGACACCCTCAATTCAGGTGATATGAATGAATGTAAATCAAAGTCAAAATACGTCTCTACTAGTTATGCTGGGAAATTGATGGGTGGTCTTATGAATCCAAGTACTAAAGTAAAGGGCTATGTTATCCCTGCTCATGATAATAAACTACCAGATTCAAGTAATAATATTGAAGGAGCAAACAATGAAAGCAAGGCTTCTAAAGATACAATAAATAGACGCAAAATATTTGTACATTCTATTCCTCAAAGTATCACTGATTCCCAAATTAGAGAAGCTGTACAAAATCAGCTGAAGATCCATGGTGGAGGCTATATTATTGATATTGAGAGGGCTAGAATGAATAATAAACACTGGGGAATACTAGAATTGGATTCAGAGCTATCTTGCAAAACATTATTGATGAATAACCTTTATTTGGGGGGAGTTGAAGTATCTATTGAAAGATGGAGACCTCCCCAGTCTTCCAATACTAAACAATCTATTAAGCATACGAAACAAAATAATTCAAACCACATGAAACATTAACTTACAGTCTCTACTAGAAATACATCAATGTGTTCAATTTCTATAGAAACTCAGTCTCCTTAAGTAATTTATTACTATTTTAATAAGGACTCTGATTTAATATTAGTCTAATGAGACAGATACCATGATGATAATTTGTTTAATTTAATTTTACACTCGTAGCTCATAATTCGTACTGAATATCTAACTTAGCTTTTACTAAAAATTAAATAGAAGCTAAATTTAATCCAAGGGCTATAGAGTACAAGCCTATATGGATTATACAATTTTCTTTTTCTGAATATTCATCAAGCACTAACTTTAGATTATTTATAGGAACTCTAATAACACTAATTTGTTTATAGTCATTAGTATCTTGCTTTGGGTGTACATTTAATGGATTATTTAAGTCGATTTTTACTGTTACTATTTTTACAGATTCATTAGATAAACCAGGAGACATAGAAATCATAGGAGAAATTGAAGTAACTTCACCTATATATCCAGTCTCTTCTTTAAGCTCTCTTAGCGCAGCTTGATGTATTGATTCACCCTCATCAATTAATCCAGCAGGTAACTCCAGTGTAAAGGAGTTTACTGGAGGTCTATATTGCTTCACAATTAACATTTCTATGCTTTGCTCAAATTTTATATAGGCTAATACACAAACAGCGTCAACCCCTTTGTCTTTATTACTAGTTCTAATAACTCTATCCCATGTTTTGGATTTTCCAGTAGAGTCTATATAGTTAATTTTTTGTAACTTTAGCCATTCAGTAGCTGCTAATGTCTTAACATTAACATGATTACATTTACTAGTTTCTGATATGTCCATCTTTGAAAAGAAAGATATCTCAAAAATGAATTTATTTTATTATATATAAAAGTAAATTAATATAAAATTTATTACACTTTTTATAGAATTATATGTTAATATATATAGGAAATCAAGATTCTAAATATTGGACTATTTGCCATGCATTATTACATGCAATAATACATGTGGCCAATAGGCGCCATACAGTTTAATATTGTACTAATTTGTAGTATTTGATAGTTAAACTTGTATAAATATGGAGTCATCAAAGCTTAATAAATATAACAAAAGTTTACCAATAAATCAAAGCTATAGCTATTGGAATTGCTCTTTAAAAAAAAAAATTGGTGATTTTTTGGAATATTTTTCAGCTCGGAGTTCTGATACTAAATATAATATGGATGACCACAAAAAGTTTGTTGAAGAAATTATTAAAAATTATAAATTAAACTCTGAGGATACTAATCACAAAATAAGTTTAAAATTTTCTGATATATTTGCTACTTTTCTTCATTGGACCTTTTCTGAATTGAGAAAAGATACTATAGATAATGAAAGTGTAACATCTTTGGAAAATAACATAAAGTTAATTATTAATGGTCTAGATTTTATTTTATCTTCTGAATATTTATATAGTAGTATATGTATAAATAGTCCCAGTATTATTGGGGATCTTGTATGTCTGGCCATAAATAACAAAATATCACTGAATATCCGATGTAGTATTGCTTATTACATACTACAGTTAATAACATATGAAATAGCTGGAAATATAAGTATATACTGCTTAAAACTAAGATATACATTAATTAAAGTGTCGGAACTCAAATTACTTTGGACAGTATCAATGGATACTCATCC
Source organism: Cryptosporidium andersoni (assembly GCF_001865355.1). Classification (NCBI taxonomy): domain Eukaryota; phylum Apicomplexa; class Conoidasida; order Eucoccidiorida; family Cryptosporidiidae; genus Cryptosporidium; species Cryptosporidium andersoni. The sequence goes on from NW_027122788.1 coordinate 213,280, forward strand.
AGTTCTAAAAAGTACTTCAATTACAGAACCATATATATTGTCACATAACTTCGGCCATTTAAAAACTGCTTCAAAATTAAATAAAGATACTATTATTTTGTTTACATCGTATATATTAGAGTTATTTGCAACTATACTTTATTATGATCGCTATATTACTAGTCAAGGGCTATTAGAGTATTGCCTGGATATTGTTAATGGGCCTTATATAAACAAGCTTTTTGGTCTGTCACTATGTGAATATGATAATCTTAGTATTCCAGCTTCTTTAATTCTTCATTCTATAATATTATATTCTAACGAAGAACAGATTAAGTTCATATTAGGTGAAATTAAGAAAAGTGGTATGATTCTCTTGTTTTTTGCTGCATTGTTTACTCCACTTAGCAATAAAATATTGATTGATGAGGAAATTAATAGTGTTGATACTAAGCTATTAAATAAGTGGATATTGAATACTCAAATAATATCAATACTATGTCAGCATGACAGTCAAATTATGAATCTTCTATACAGAATATTTCCTGTAAAATTTACTAGTATACTTAAAAATTTAAGATTTTCCAGTATAACTAATGAGAATGAGAATGTAAAAGATTCCAATAAATTATTATGGCTACCAGTTCAATGTAACTGGTATACAACTAATTCCTATATAGAACCAATAAAAAAATTTAAATATCAAAATAAAATATTAAGATATATAGAAGGTATGTATTTAAATGCTAATCTAGTTAATAAATCTGGATATTGTTCAGAAACTTCTAGATTAAATAGTTTTAATGAAGTTTGTACAACAAATGAAGGCTGGAATTTATGTAATATTAAAGATTACTTGAATTTACTATTAAATTATAGTATATCAATATTGAATAGTTCTCTCAAAGGATACGAATTAAAAGAAATTTACAGAAAATTGCAGACTATTCATAAGCAAATCAGTTCTGAAGTTTCTAATCCTAAAGATAAAGTTAAATATTGTAATGGTAGCAAGATATTTTATGAAGAATTATTTTTTAGTACTAACAATAAAAAGTATAAAACAAGTTATTATCCAGATTTTGTATGGTATATATTTTGGGATTTATGTTACAACAATTATGATGATCAAATAGATTTAATATGGAATGAAAATGTAAAAAAAGACATACAATATTGCCTTATAAATGAATATAAGAGGATAGGAACATATAATAATTTATCATATATTTGGAATATCAATCATTTTTACCCATCCATCCCATCAATTTCTAAAGAACTAAAGATTGCTGATTCAGTTTATGTAAGGTTACTTCTACCAACATTATTTTATTTAAAAAAATATATAGGGATATTTTCACACAAAAGTAATAAAGAAGATAATAGTGATTTTGTTATTATTCATAATGAAGTTTACAAAAAAAAATGTCACTTTATTGGTTATATGTATGGTTGTAATATATCAAAATCAAATGAAATAGGTACAATTAATCCAAATACTGTATTACCCATAAAATTGGATTTTTATGAACAAGATCATTCTCAATTAGGTGTAAATTTTGTGAGACATAGAGATAAAAATAATGCTGTTAAAGTTATTGAAAATATAATTAAAAATAGAATAAATTATATTTTGGATAATTTGATAGAAATTAAGAAAGCATATTTTTGTAATGAAGCAATAAAGGCGAAACAAATAAACAAATCAAAAAAAGAATATACTGGAGATAAAAGAGTAGGAATAGGGGACAGTTATATTGGTAGTCAATTTGGGGAATGGGAGATTTTAGTAGATTTAGAGAAGAATACTGCAGAAGGATATAATGGTAATATAGTGTTAGATGAAAGGCTTCAAAAGGCACTTAATAAGAGTAAATTACCATATATTCAATGTATTGAAACAACACAGAAAATCAGATATATCTTTGAATCAATATACCAAAGGATTACTATTGAAAATAATCCAGCTATTAAAACATATTTATTATGTAATTATATATGTTTAATTATCAATTTTTGTGAATATATAACTGAAGAGCAAATTGTAGCTCATTTACCATACATGATGTTAATGATAAGCCCTACTAAAAGTTATGATATTGATATTAAATATGAAGAATGTCAGATAATATATGTAATTCATTTAATGTTGAGTCTAAACAAAAAAGCAAGAAATCACTTTTTAAGTTTAGGAGGAATTCAATTAATAATTCATCATATAGCTGAGCTTCAAATATGCTATTCATTTAGTAAGCAAACAAGTATTTATAATTCTATTAAAGTGTCAGCCAATGATACAGAAGATAGTGAACTTAATGAAGTTTTATATCGATTATATATAAGTGAGGCATATTATGAAGATTGTATGAATAAATCACGTAAATTAACTATAGATAGACCAGAACTAATAAATTTGAAATTAGTAATATATTCACATCAGAAAGATCTTGGAAATAAGAATTTTTTTATATGTAGTAGTGATGATTATATAAAAAGTCGAAATATTGAAATATTTTTGTTATATCCTCCATTTAATATTCTTACCCAAAGTAAAGATATTTGTTTACTAAATTCTATGTCATCTAAGACTTCTTCCATAAATTGTGATCATGATCAATATATGAAATATATGGGTGATTATAAACTTCCAGTTCCTAATTTTCCAACTAGACAAGATAGTGTTCTACAATCTTCTAATTTTACAATAACAAATACATCAGATTTCTCAAATTTATCTTCACCATTTTGCAGTACTCCAAATAATCATATAAACCATGATAATATTACCGAAATGAATACTGGTCGAGTAGAGTATCCAAATTTTCTAGAATATTTAGATAAAAATATTTTAAATGATATAAAAATGGATGGATTCATTAGAAATACACTTAATTCCTCAATTAAACATAGTCCATTGTTATACTGGCTCATAACAGTAAATAATTGCATCAATATATCAGATGAATGGGTATCTTATTTAATATCAAATAATGACTTAATTTTTCAATTAATAAAATTGTTACTAGTTAAATTAACATCAGTATCTGAATATCAATATTATCATATGTACTGGATTATCAATATAATAGACAAACTAATAAATAAAACTCCAATGATTATTATCGATATTGTCAATAATTTTGGAATTGAAATGTTATTATTTGCTCTTTTAAGATTTAAAGGTATTTCAGTATATAACGAAGAAATGTATATCGACTCAGATAATATATCATGTGATATGGTAAATATTGAACATGGATTAATATATTTACTAAAGAATTATATTAAAGTATTGAATAATTTAGTAAAAGTGGAATACCTAAATAAAAACAAATTTGGTAATACTAGTTTAAAATTCATTGATTCTATTGTAATTGATAAATATGACGAGTTAAATTATATTCATTTTCCAGTATGCTCAAAATATAAATGTATCTGTGGGAAAATTGACTGTCCTAAAAAGCGAATCATTCATGAATATCAAATATCAAATAATAAAGAAATTAACATTGAGAATATATATTATCAGGAATATCCAAATTTAATGGATAAATACTGTGTAATTAAATATGGTTTAGGGACTTTTTATCTAACTAAATATATTCCCTTATCTCTGATACAGTTATTATTAATGGATAATACTGATGAAAATTATTGTATTAAATCATTTCATAAAGTTATTAATTGCAACATCCATTGCCCAACTATTAAGTGGTCTATATCAGATCGTATAAATATTCTTAATCATATATCTAATATCATACATCCATATTCTCTGAGATTGGATTCTGATCATTGTTTATTACTTCCATGTAATATAATTGAATATAAAGAAAATCTTAATATTATCAATAAAAAAACCCTCATAAATGAAGAATTATATATCTATGGTTATTATATAATTGAAATGTCTAACTTCAGTACTGATTTTTGTATTCAAAACATTTATCCAGAGATTCAGGAAATATTCCATAAAAGCAATAATAATTATCTAGAAATGAATAAAATATTTGAAATATGGAAATCTGTTTCTATCGAACAGTGCATTAAACTAATGGATATAATACATTTGTCACCGGATGGTTTACCCCAATTATTTGTTGAATATCTTATATCAAAAAATTATGATATAGAAAATATTAAAAATGAGTATGGTATTATATATAAGGAAATGTGGAATTTATTAGATGGACACTTTAGTTATTATTTTACTCTTTATATTAAAAACGAAGATATAGATGAAAATATTTTATTTAATTACTTAACAAATATCATCAAATTACAACATTCCCTATTATTATGTGGAATTTCATTTCTTATTAATTGTGGTATTAAGATGGAATGTAAAGATATTAATAATGATTGTAACAAGTCCTATAGAGATTTATTTGAAATAAAAAATAGTCAAGTTTGTAACACATTATATACAAGTCATCTATCAGCATTTTATTTACTAAGTAAAATCATAGATGATAAAAATGACAATAAAAGAATAAGGCAATTATATTATAATATTTTTAAAGTTCTAAATCTGATTTTATTTTACCAGATTAATAATAATATAGATACAGAAATTCCAATATATAAAAGTATATTTCATCAATGTATCAAAATATTACTTAACTATGAATTAAAAAAAAATAAAGAAGAGGTTTCCAGTAAATATCCTAATAAAGGTGATTTTATTGAGATAAATGAAAAAAGTCATAAATCAGATTTTATTTATATTAATCCATATTATTTATTTATAAATTGGAATTATGATGATAACGAAGAAAAATATGATATTGATAATATAAATGTTTTATTTGCAAATATATATATAATTTATATTCTAATTATACTCAACTTTTACAATTATAATAAAGCATTGAATATTTTTTGTATATTCGATGAAGAAAATAGTGAAAAATACCAAGTATTATTTCAAGATATATTAAAGAAATCATGTATTCTATTTGAATATTACAATGAAAATGAAATTTCAGTATTATTATTATGGAGCTTAATGCTTCGATTTTTACAAATATTCTTTTTGAAGTCAAGTTTTAGACATATGGCAATATCATATGGTATAGTACCAATATTACTTAGCAATTTAAAAGAAATCAAATCTACATACCACAAAAAATTAAAAATTTTTATCAATGAAAAAAATCTTTTAATAGCCGAAGTTTTAGGATCAATACTTGGTATACCCTCTCTTTATATTTTAGAGTTGATTAAAAGATACAATATCAAATATGATCAAATTACATATGAGTGCTATTGTATATATACTGGAATATTAACTCCTTCACTTTGTAATATATTATCATATAATTCCCATGGATTATTTTTAGATGATTTGCAGATAACAAAAGAAAAGTCTTCTTTAACATTGAGTAGGAAAACTGAATTTGAAAAGATAAAATCTGAAAGTTATATAAAAAATAAAGATGATTATTATTCAAATAAAATTAGTTTGCAGGTATTCTTAGATATACTCATAATGAATAATACAATATCAAATAATATAATATGGACAGAAGATATGTATTTATATTTGATAAATTGGTGTATTAAAGAAAGTAAATATATATTGAATAAAATATTAGATAATTCATCAGATTTTGAATATAATATTTGGCATAAAATTAATGAAATATTAAATATTTTTGAAGATAATGAAAATTCATATAAAAATACATATGGGAAAATATTAAGAGAATCAAAGATATTCTCAACTATTAATAGCCAATATAAATTTGAGGATGATATATATATATATGGTACATATATACATTATTTTACTTATTGTAACAATAATAATATCAATCGAATTATTAAGTGTATAAATTGCAATGGTGTATATAATGTACGCAATATGTATAGAATAATTCAAATATCAAATCCAAGGAAATTATGTTATAATATATGCAAAAAATTAAGAAGTAAAAAAGATATATTAAATTCAAATTATGATAGTGATAAGAAATTGTCTGAATATAATCAGAATTCTACTTTATATATAGAAAATAATCATAAAGAATATTTGCATGATTATATATATTGTATATATAAACTATTTAAACTAATGAATTATAATAGTAGTGATAATAATGATAATAATGATAATAATGATAATAATGATAATAATGATATCATTATTATTGAAACATTATTATCTTATATGCCGAAATTAAATGTTTTTGTTAATATAATTGATAAACCTAAGATATCTAATATATTGTTAAACCCAAAATTAGATATCTCATATTACATTTACGACATATTAATCAATATATTAATAAATGAACAAAAGACTATTAATATTGACATGATAAACTTTACTAAATATTTCTTTTATAGATGGATTATATCAGTGCAAGATTTATTTATTGAAGATTTGAATAATGAATATAATAATGGGAATATAAACTATAAAGTGATTAGTATTATTAATAGAATACTTAAAATATTAATAAATGAAATTTCTTCAAAAAATATTATTGAAACAAATAATAATATCCAAGATATAGGTAAAGACTTGGTTATATTTATTATAATTGTACTGTTTTGGTATGATAGATTAATATACCTGAATAATAAAAATATTAAGCAAAATTTTTTTGATAACAATTATATTATGGAATCTAAGGAAACAGTATTATCACTCATATATATACTAAAAAGTATAATATTAATAAATAAAAAGTATTATGATTTATTAACATTTATATTATATCCATTAAGAAGTAACATTGGATTAAAAAAACAAAAATACAAAATAGCAGATCATAAAAAAAATAATACATATAATTTATCTAATAATAAAATTAAAAGGTGCTTTATTGAATATTATAAAGATAATGACATTGAAAGTAATATCGAACAATTATGTCAGAGTATAGAATATTATAATATATATATTAATGAGGAGTTACCTAAAATATTTGATAATATAATATTTAATGATGCACCAGAAACGTTTTTGAGTTGGTTTATATCTGAAAAGGAAGATTTGATAATTGTTTGGAATCAATATATTAAAAAAGATATAATTAGTAATATCATAATGTCTTTAAAAGAACAAGATACAGAAAATTTTTTTAATAATAGTGATTCTCAAGATTGGATTGAAAAATATAAGGTATTTTATTATTGTTCAAGAATTAATGGAATAAGAAGAGTTAATGGTATATATTTAGATTATTATTTTAAATTACAAAATAATGAATGTTTGGTTAATCAAAGTGAAAAGAGTGTAAAGTGTATAGAAATGGATTATTTATTATTGTTATACTTAATTAATAGACTTAATAGAATAATAAATAAATTAATAACTGAAGAAAATAAAATTTGCAATTTAGGTGATAATAAAGTATCTCCTTTATTAAAAATTATCATGAATATGATACAAATTACACTAGTTAGTATTGATGATTTAATATTCAATATTCAAAATATAAATGAAAATTTTGATAATAATCAGAAGCAAATTAAAATATTATTTTGGAAATATTTACTTGGGTATGATACATTATTGTATATATTAAATGATAATAAATTATATTCACAAAACGAAGAATATTTAGTAGATTACCAATTAAATAATAGTGATATTTTCAATATATATAAGTATAGTTTTATTAATAATGAATTAAGTCTTTATGGTAATATACATCCATATTTAAAAAACAATGATAGTATTATAAGCTTGATGAAATATCAAAAAAGCTCTGATACATTAAGCACCAATACTAATATTAATGTAAATCAAGATAATAATCAATCTATTCATAATATTCATAATACATATAATAATTTGGATAATAATATGGAATATCCATGGTATATTTTTAGCAAAAAATATGATAATATAATTGGAGTAAAGTTCTTAAATATGTTGATTCATTTATTATTTTATAGCAGGGTATCAACAATAGAAATATATGAATATATATGGAATTTAATTAGTAAGATAATGAAATCATTTTATTCTACGGTTTCTATAGAAAATAAAAATAATACACATAATTATGCAATAGATCTAAATTTAGATATTATTTCTATCATTCTTGGTAGTATAATAAATTTGAGTAATAATGATAATAATAATAATTTCATAAGTATTTTATATGGATTATTTATGTTTGGTAAATTTTTAAAAGATTCATTAGATATTAATAAGAATAAATATAAAAGATTATTAGATATACAACGTGAAATATTAGATATTATATTACATTTTAAAGAAGCATTAAAATATTCATTTCAATTCAAAATATCTATGAGCTATATTAGTAAAGCCTTTGTACGTATTTTATTGTATGAATTAACAAATTATTCTATATTTAAATTGAGAAATATCAAGAAATTATGTATTCAGAATGATGAAATTGAATATTTAAAATTAATTTCAGAATTAAATATTAAGGATGAAACAAAGGAATCTGAAGAAATATACAATAAGGAAAGTGACTTTGATGACTTAAATATATATAAAAAGATGTTCAATATATTAATGGTTTTATTAAAGGAATTAGGTAATATTGAAATTATTATTAATAATAACCTTGAAGATGATATATCAACATGCATATCTAATAATACTATTATGAAAGGAGGTATTTATACAATCTTGGATATTCTAATTTTGTTATATGGAAATGAAGTTGTCAAATTTACTGAAATAGAATATGAAAATGCTGAAACATATAACTCATTATCAAACAATGAGACAAGAATTGATATATTAAGCAGGATAAGTGATAATTTACTAATACATATTAATGAAGATTTGGAGATTTTAGGTATTAAAAAAGTGAATATAATAATAGATAATAGTAATGAGATTTTAAAATCAGATATTGGAGACTACTTACTCAAGGAAAATAATATAAAATATAATGAAGTAGACGATGTCAATATATATAATAGTAAATGTAATTGTAAAGAATATAATCAGAAAATTATAGATAAACTTAAATCCTCATATAAATTAAATGATGAAATGAAAGATGAAATTGGAAATAGTGGCTTAATTTACAATGATATTGATTTAATTGATGAAACTATACTTGATCCATTTGATTTTGCTATAGATTATTGGAGTGCACAAAAAGTAGAGACAAATATCTGAAATATCAGATATCAATATACTGTATTATAGATAATAATATAAATATAAGCTATAATAGCTCATTATTAACATTAAAACGAAAAGATAATAGCACTTAATTATTTAAATATATTATTTTTATTTTGATAAATATAATGAGGTCATAAATATAATATCACGGGCAATAGCGTTATGTACTTGTTCAAGCTTATCTTTAAGTATATTATCACCCATTATATTAACAGCTTGTAATAATTTGCGTATTAATTCATCAAGTCGAAGTATACTTCTCACTATTGTTCCTTCATGTAAATTTATGTCACCTGAGTTAATAATATCCATAATATCTTTTAAAGATTCTTGTTTAGCCCATTTATATGCAATAAACATAAGACCATCATTACATAAACTCCAATAGTTTTCAGTATCTAGATTGATCCCAAATTTATAATGGACATTTTCATATTCACGATGAATACTAAATAATTCATTATGAGCATTTAATAATTCAGTTGTAGGTAAAGACGGTCTATCTTTACCGTTATTATCATCTAACTTTTCTGGGAAAACAAAACAAGATAAGATAGCAGCTATTTCAGCTGTATCTAGTTTATGTAGCATTCCACTAAGTAATATTTCAACAAGAGTTAGTTCGTCTGATGTTAGTATTTCAGTTGCAATACGTCCTTTTGTAGTGATAGTGTGATTTGTATCTAGGAATCCCTTTTCAATTAGTAAATTTAATTTTAATTTCATCTCTTCATAATCATCTAAACTTTCATTATCCATGAAGTGCTTATATATTTGTATATCTCTGTCAATATTCTTCAATCTTTGTATATAATAAATGTGTTTATGTAATATAGGATATTCATGACATATGTTGGATATATAACTATTGTATAGTGATGATTGACTATGTAATAATTCATAGAATTCCATCTCAATATACTTTAATTGTTTAGAATATATAAACAATTTAGGCCATTTATTAATATTTATTTGTTCATTATTGTTGGTAGTTAACTGATTATAATTATATGTCGAAGTATAAGAATTATCTATAATATTGCCCTTAGAGTTTTTCTTAGATACTCCATGAATATTAGTATTTAATGAAGGGAAGGGATCACTATGTTCACTATCTATAGATTTTTTATCTTCACTTTGAATACTATTTCTAATAAATTCATTAAGATTAACTTTTATTTGCTTATTTCTATTTCTTGGTTTGGTAGTATTAGAGTTTTTGAATGTATTACCCACAATATTCTCCTGTATTTTTTTAGCTAACTCATTTCTACAACTAATTGCAATCTGATGTATAACAGATGTATCCTTCAGATTTATGTTTCTAAAGTTTATATTTGAGATCTCCTCTTCAAATATGAGCAAGAAGTGCTCAGCAACTACATTCTCAAGTACTAAATAATATCTTAGATTTGAAAATAAATTTTTACATGTCTCTACATTTTCTTTAGACAAATTTAATGGATTGACAGGTAATATATCACTCTCAAATATGCCTTTATGAATAACTTTAATGCTACTATATGTCACACATTGAGTATCACAAAGCGGCAAAGATTTAGCGCCAACTTGTTTATTTCTACGATCATTATTAATTAACTCTTCTACAATTTGTATCTGTTTCCTTTTCTCTGTACTTTGATACATCTCAATGCTTTGCTCAACTACATCATAATATTTAGTTGAATCACTTGCAAAGTTAGATGTAGAGTGATTAGTATCCATTGTTTCACTATTTATAAGAATATTAGAATTTTGATACTCCTTGGTATTTGTAATATTTAGGAATTTTACTTCTTCCTCTGAAAGTAACAAAATTCTAAATGAACCCTTTTGAATACCTTCCATAGGACATTTAGTTTTATCAAGCGTTATGTTTTGGTTCTTATAATTACCATCATAATCTAGGATAATACAAAATAATGGTAGAATTTTAGCTATAGAGTACATATCTAGTAATACAAGTCTTCCAGGATTAAATATCTTTTGTAAAACGGTATTTTTATTTATTGAAGTATTTAAGAGCTTAGGATATAGTTTTGAAGATATTTTAATCATATCCTCAATTACTGTAACAAGTTGTTCAATACTTGCCAAATATGAACTAGAAGTTAAAATTGGATTACTACTAAAATTGGGGATATCAGAGAGGATATCTTTAATAAAAGAAGTTGAAAGAAGTTCATGAACTTGTTTTTCAATTATTTCTTTTTCTCTAAGTTTTCTTTTTAAGTTTTTCTGAAATATTGGGAAATGGATTGCTCTAAACATTTCTTTAAAAGATTTTACCATCATATCTTCAATTGTAACACTATGTCTACATGATAGCTGCAATAACATTTGGTAAGTAAGGCGAAAATGACTTTGAACTGGTATATATGTATTGAGCATCATTTTAACAATATCAATACATTCTGGAATAGTTTCATAAGATGAATTAAAAATAAATACATTTCCAAATGTGTCAATACCTCGCCTACCAGCTCTTCCAGCCATTTGAGTATATTCTGATGAGTGTAATAATCTATATTTCCTACCATCATACTTGTTAATACTAGTAAATACAATAGATCTAGTTGGGCAATTAATTCCCATTGATACTGTTTCAGTAGCAAAAAGTACTTTAATAAGTCCTCTTGAAAATAAAATTTCAGTCATCTCTTTAACTATTGGTAACATTCCACTATGATGGATTCCAATCCCCCTTAAAGCTAATTCTCTACATTTTAGTAATTGAGGAATTTGTTTATCTTCATCCCTAAGCTTTTCTAGAGAATCTTTAATAAAGACAACTACATTACTTTTTTCATTGTGATTAGCAATAAAATCTAAATTTGGTATTGAAGATGCAAGTTGTTCAACCTTTCTTCGTGAAAATCCAAAAACAATAACAGGAAGTTGGTCATTCTTTTCTAGTAAACGAAGAAAAATTTGTAGTCTATATACTTCTGTCTTAAACTTTGTTTCTGTACTGCAAGAAGAGTTAGTTGATATAGAATGGATATTTAGTGAAGTACTAGCATTAATACTATTATTAATAAGTATATTGGAGTTTTTATCTGAGTTTGAAGGATCTTTATCAATTATTGAAATTTCACTTATTATTTCATCCTCTATTTCATTATTTAATTCATGAGAATCTTCTAATTTATTATTATTAATAGCATTGTTACATAAAGATAATGAATTTACATCATCTTGATTTTTATGAGGAAAGGTATTTCCTTGATGCTTTGTTTCCTGTTCTTTAGATAATCCTTGCTTTTTAATTAAAGCCTTATTCTGTCGGCTTGTAATATTTTTACCCTTTTGCTTAACAGACTTTATATGATCTAACATTTCCTTATATCCTGAGATATTGAATTTGTTATTATTATCCATAATAAGAAAGCACTTTTCATAGATGTACAAATAATGTTTTAAAGGTACTGGACGATGTAGAGTTCGAATACAATAAACTGTATTTTGTCTAATTCTACCCAACCAATTTGCAAATTCTAGATAATTTGGAATAGTAGCTGACAAAAGTACAAGTTGTATTCTAGGGGGTAAAAGGATTAAGACTTCTTCCCATACTACACCACGATCAAAATCGTTGATATAATGGACTTCATCAAATATAACTGTCTGCAATTGATCAATATATGGATCATTACGGTACAACATAGTCCTAAGTATCTCAGTTGTCATAATTACACACTGTGCATCTGGATTCATACTAATATCACCTGTAATAATTCCAATCCGATTCCTTTGGGTAATTGTAGGATGAGATGGATAATTTCGGAATCTATTTTGAAATTCACGATATTTTTGGCTACTTAGAGCCTTTATAGGAGACGTATATATTGTCTTTTTACCATTTTTATTAGATAGCTCAATAGCATATTCTGCTATTGCGGTTTTACCCGCAGAAGTATGGGCTGCTATAAGTACATGATCTCCTTGATGAATGCGTATGATGGCTCTTTTTTGAAAATTATCAAGTTTAAATGGATACTTTAGTATAATATCACTCTGATCAATATTACAAATAGAATCAGAATCATCAATATATGGATTATAACCTATGATTTCAATAAATTTAGAAGTATCACTTGTATCCTCAATGCTCCATCGCTTCCTAATCATTTTAGAGGGTTCTTTTTTTAAACATATATCTTGTTCAATATCATGAACTTCTTTGGGTAGATCTGTTGATAAATTAACACATTTATCAATATTTATTGTAAGTTTGGTGTCCTCTTCACTTAATACTGTTTCACATAACATTGAAGCAATGTCCTTTGCATCTTCATCTTCATCATCCAGAGAGTTCAAGTCTACAGAAGAGTAATCCTCTTCATCTTCTTCTGATGTCCAAAAATCTTCTTGACCTGCAAACATTTAACTATAATATAGTGAATATATTGATAGTATAAGATCTAGTATACAGATACCGCTAACTAGTAGAATGAATATTGGAGACGGGATGTTTTCTAAATACTGGTGTCAGAGTATCGAACATTAAGGAGAATATGCAAAATCTCAATATTAATAATTTAGGTCATCAATTCTTTTGCTTAAATATATAGATTATAGTATGAAACATGATATTCTCAATATATTTCTATCATTTCAGCAAAGCACACTTTTTTCATTGAAGGAAATGTTTTAGGTGGAGCTGAGTGATACTTTGTCCATATTGTAGTAAATCCTGACCTAGAAGAACTATTAGGGGGATATTCAGATGCTGTCCTTCTTAAAATACCATTAGCAGGTGGTTCTGCATTGAGAATTGAGCTAATAGGCCTTCTTTTGATAAGTTCAATAAGTTTCTCATCTATCCATTGTTCCTCATCAGAATCATCGCTACCATAATACTTGTATATACTATTATCGCTGTTTTTCTCATCAGAACAGTCACTATCATATTGATTATCATGGTAATTACTGTAATCATCTCGATCAATACAACTAGTTTCATCTATTTCATTACTTAAGCCTTGTGAAAAACTATTCCATTCTCTATGCCTATTATCCTCATTTACAAATTTTTCTTTTGTAATAATCTTATTATTTCTGTTCGTATTTGTACCTGAAGGAGTAGATAAAGAGAATTCTAGTTGTAAAGAACCTGTAACAGGGAATTCTGGTAAATGTTCTGCTCTTGGGACAATATTTGATAGTTTTTTCTGCTTTTGGTGAAAGTGATTATTCTGTCCAGATATCCATTTACGATTAATATTAGCTATTTCTTGAATTTTAGTATCACTCCAAAATGAAGGGTTAGCAATATTTGAAAAAAATAAGTTTAATTGATTATCTTTAGTGGTATTTTTCGTAGCATTCTTACAAAGATTTGTCATTTTATTGCCATTATTTAAGCTTTCCGATGTCAAAGATAACCTCTGGCATCTCCTTATTAAATCAAGAAGACAGGATCCACACCAGTCCCTTAATTTTACAAGGACACGTATTACATTAAATACTTGTGAAGTCTCACTAAATATGCACATAATGTCTAGTATAACGTGAAATACAGCACCTCTTAATAGTAGCGCAGATCTGCCAGAAGAGGTATTAGTTAAAGCAGAGCTTGAGTTTTTATTTTTACCCTTAATAACACTTCCATTTAACTTATTCTTAATACAGAGAATACCATTTATATCATATAGTGGAAGTATAACATCAATAGTGGATAACAAGACAGAAATGACTTTAGGAATATTCGAACTTCTTGGACAACAACACAATACACGATGTAAGGAACGTAATAAGCTATAACAGTATTGGATTGTAGTATAATTAAGTAATGCTGCTGGAGTTTCCCCAGGCTGAACCAAAGCTGCTATTGCTTCATCCATAATGAAATAAGGCTGGCAAATATATAGTAAAGATATATTATCTTGATTAGATTCTAAGGAATTATTATTAGAGAAAAATTTTGGAGATGAGTAATATTTTATTGTATTCGTAATAGACGAAATAATATCCATTCCATAGTCTGGATTTCCATTACAAATACTTATACATATATCTGAAGTTAAAATGTATGGGAAGAAAAATTGGGATTGCAAACTAAAATTTATATCTTTAAATAGTGGTGGTAATACTGCTGAATCACTATATGGCTTAGAGCTATTATTTATGAGCTCGACTTCTGTTAATAATGCCAAATTTTCAAAATTATTAATTATGTCTTCTTGATATTCTCTAAGTGATGTTTTACTAAGGGTTTCAATGACCTTTAAAAATGTTATATATACATTTTCAATTAAAGTTGTGAAGCTAAATGTATCTCCTTGATAAAAAATGTTGTTATCTTCAATTAATTCAACTTTTTTATTCCCAATTACTGAATTTGCATTCCAGCTTTTTTGATAGTATTTTACTTTGTGAAATATCATTCCATGTGCCACTACGAATTCAGATTCTGCAAATGAGGCTAATGATGGTAAGATATATTCTGTCACTAGTTTTTCTGGGGAGGAATCAATCACATCTGTCTCTACTAGTAAACCCATTAGTATGCAATCTAATGTAATCTTTAAATCCATAATTTCCTTATTTATAATTTTGTTTCGTTGAATGGAAGAAGTTTCTGTATAGTCTCTTTGAAATTTCTTTATACAACTGCTAAAACTAGTTATACATTTGCATAAATCTTGAATAATTTTTGTATTTAAAGAGCAACAACTTAAAGGAATTTTATAGTATTGGCCCTCATTAATTTTTCCAAATATGTTATTAATATTCCTAGCAATATTAGATCTTAACAACCATTTTGCATATATTTCCAAGTCATTTCTTTTATCTAACCAATTTTCACATATTAATTTAATGTAATTAGACAGTTCACTAGGCTTCATCCAGTGTTTTTGAGATTTGTTTATAAGTTCAATTAATAATAATACACCAAATCGTACATAATTCTTTCTACCTTTCTTAATATCCCACTGAATATATTGCACTATATATTTCATTGATGCTAAGAAACGCTCTTCAGCTGTATTAGAATTGCAGTTTATATGTTCTTCTATTTTACTCGTGTCCACATACTTCTTATTTAAAGGCATCATCATTATATCTAAATCAGGTCCGAAGTTTCTGTAGCCATTAGGATAAGATGATTTTATAAGAGTTCGTATCACTTTCGTATGTTTAGCTGAAAATAATAAATACTTAATACTATTTACAATCTTTGCAGCCATAGCTTAGTTCGTAACAAATCAAATTTCAAATACTGGGCCTAAAAATCCAAAGTCAGCCTTAAAATTCAAATCTATAGTTTCTCATTAATAGAATTCCTTTTTTTCTTTCTTAGCCTTCTGGTCTTGTTAAATCTTTTTTAAGATTACCTTATATGTTCTACATAAACTCACTTACACACACTACACACAAATGGCGGTCTTTATATACAAAGATCTGTAGCATTTCAAAAAATTTTTAATTACTTTAAATAAAAGTTTTGTTATCAAGACTTTACTAAACTACTATTGATATTATATAATACGGTCTTTAATAGATGAATATTTCTATAATTTAAAGGAATATTCCAGATTTCACAGTTTATCATTATAAATTATAGTATGGGCTATATAAAAAGAATTATAAGAAAATAGTCTAAAGAGAAGCTTTCTTAGAAATAGCAGTAGTAGAAAAAGTTAATATCAACTCCAATAAGTATTTATATACTTTGAAAGTATTCAATATAATCTCCAGGGAAAACATATTCAGCGCCTAAAAAGTATTAAATAGCTAATAAGACTAGCTGTCCTAAAAAAAAGCTAAAAGCTGGAGAACCTCTTAATTTGGTGATACTATAGAATATTTAATTGAAGTTAAATAAAGATTTCTATTTAATTGTTCAAACATTTTAATGCGATTTTATATATAGAGATTTATTTTAGCTATTTGCTCTAGTTTATTTATGCTGAGTATAGTATTGGATAGTATAACCTATTAATAAAAATAGATGGTATTAATAAACAAAGGTGAGGACGATCAATCTGATTTCAGCGAAGAGGATGGCTTAAGTATCGATGAGAGCCAAGGTGATGGAAATCCCAGTTCTGCTTTGTTTGGTTTTGTAAACCAAATACCTAAACCCCCCATCAAAAGAAATGCATTTGTAGGGACTAGCTATTTACCAATCCACTCTTTTTATAAAATAGGAGAGAGAGTAGGTGAAGGGACTTGGGGAGCAGTTTATACTGCTGAAGAAAGATGTTCTAGTATTATGCGTGCAGCAAAGAAAATTCCGAAACAATGCACTGGAGAGTTATTTCGATTTAGACAGGAGATGCAACTTTTAAGTACTCTAGATCACCCTAATATAGCAAGGTTATATGAATCATTTGAAGACTACAATTCTATATACCTCATTATGGAGCTATGTAAAGGCGGAGAGTTATTTAATAGGCTAACTCAAGTTAATATTTTCCCTGAAAGAGTCGCTGCTCACTTATTAAAACAAATACTTTCTGCAGTATCTTACTGTAACTCCAAAGGTATAGTTCATAGAGACTTAAAACCTGAGAACTTTTTATTTGTAAAGCATCCATCTCAGATATCATGCCTTAAGTGTAATAATAAATCTAATGAGAATCTATTTTGTATACCGAATTCAATTCTGGCCAGAAATACTCTAAGCGAAAGTATGAAAAGTGTACCAGAGAATTCATCAATTTGTAGCAAAGTCAGTATGGCTGCTTTAGCTTGTCCAGGATCTGGCACATATCTTGGTCTAACTCCCTCATCATCCTTGAATGGATCAGCCGAAATAACAAGTTTGGACTTAAATTTAAGTGAATGTCGGAATCAGATTCCATGTTATTGTTTTGATATACAAAACCCTTTAAAATTAATTGACTTTGGTTTGGCTAAGAGAATAACAAGAACTGGTAAGCTCCGTACTTGTGTTGGTACCCTGTACTATATTGCCCCAGAAATTCTACTAGGTAAAGGATATGACGAGAAATGCGATATTTGGTCAGTAGGAGTAATGGCTCATATTTTATTATGCGGAGTTCCTCCATTTGTTGGAAATACAGATGCAGAGATCATTGAGAGAGTAAGGAAAGGTAGTATTGGATTTAATGAATTTATTTGGAATGAAATTTCACCTTTAGCAAAAGAGTTTATATTATTATTACTAAATAAGAACCCTTTAGAACGTATATCAGCTTTTCAAGCTTTACAACATCCATGGCTAAGGATATGGGATCCCCCTAGTATTCCTACATGTGCTATAGGCATGCTCAACAAGGTAGTAGTATGGCCATGGCATCAACAAAGAGTTCGCCTATATAAAATGAAAACATCAAACAGCATCAGCGATTTACGAATTAAATCTAGTATATCTTCACCAAGTTTTTCTTCTAATAGTCTAAAGACTATAGAAATGGAAGACGAGACACTTCTTTTATCTGCAAATAGAGAATCCAAGTATATGAATACGGATAATAATTCAATTTTATTGAAAAATAGATCAGATACTGACTTATCTTCTAATTTGACACTAAATAATATACAAAGAGGATCATCACATCGTTCTTCTCTATTGAGAAGATCTTGCAGTACTCCTCTACTATATGGTATGAACAATGCTTATCCCAATATCTTATCTATAGACAATTTTAATACTTCATTAGGAAAATTTAAATCTCCAGTTACTCGTAAAATGTCACTTACTAATTTAGAATTGGATCGCCAACCTACTCCTAGGACAAAGGCTACAATTAATGCCATGTTAAATCGTGAATATGCCATGTTATCACCCCCTTGTGATCCTAGATTCCACTTTGGTTGTCACTGTGGTAACACTAGTATTATCACAAAAGTAGGACAACAAAGATCAACAAGTTTATCACTATTTAGCCCTTCCCTTAAAAATTTTAGAAGATCTTATTCATGCTCTTTGGATGATCGATTTAATATGTTACATATTATTACAAAAAGTAGAATATCTACGGAATCAACACATATGGATATTGTAACTGCTAGTTCTGATGAACCGAATTTCTTAAGTAATCCTATTCCAAGCTTTACCTCTAGTAAATATAATGAGGGAAAATATATATACACAAATGTTGGTTCAAACCAACAGATGATGCAATACTATTGTAGAACAGCATTAAATTCTCCATCTAACAATATTTCTGGATCAAGAAATAACTTTGTAAAATTACCAATGGTCAAATCTAATGTTTGTGATGCGGAGGAACTCTATAAACTGGTTTTTTCTAACAGTTCTACGGTAATCTATGAGTCTCTTCTAGGACTTCTAGGTAAATGGGAACAATTTTGTTCTTATTCCTTACTAAAACGTGTTATACTTGTATCTATAGCTCTTAGATTAGGTGAATCTGATGACTATATTCCTCTAAGAGAACAATTTTCCAATCTAGATGTAGCTGCAGATGGAGTATTATCTCTTGCTGAATTACAATGTGTCTTGTGCTTTATATGGCATATCAGATTTATTTCTAGATATCTTAACTTTGGAGATCAAACCATACATGAATTATTACCTAGTATGAAAAGTTTTTTTAATGGGAACAAGCCAAAATCGGGAAATATGGGGAATTTTAGCTTTAAAGAATTAAACTCAAATTTACTAATTAATTCTTTAAATTCCCCAATATATCATTCTAATGTCTATATTGATGCTAGTGATATCGAAGAATACGAGTTAAACTCTGAAAAAGAACAGTATGATAAAGATTTAAATTGCAGACTAAAAGACTTTGAAAAAACACCACTAAATTCTATAGTATTTGATACTAAACATCCAAATGATAATGAAAGACTTTTTTCTAAAATGGACATTATTTGTGAATTTGATATCAATGAAATTATTGAATTAAATGAATTATGTAATAGAATTGAGGGAGTTTTTGGAATTATTGACCAAGATCAAAGTGGGGCTTGGGAATTCTCGGAATTTATGGCTGCATCTATGCCTCCAGAGATTTATCTTAACAATATAAATATTGTTAAGGCTGTTTTTCGAAATTTTGATAAGGACTCTGATGGAAAAGTATCTGTTCAAGATATTCTCGCCTCTTTTGGTTGGGAAGATGATATTATATTATGTTCTGAAACTGTATCTAATCAACAGTATGAACAATACCTAAGACTTGGGAGTAACCAACCTTATCATAGAGATGATGGAACTGATGATAAAGTGCAATATTGTGCTCATATTCATTGGACTGAAATTTTCCTTACAGAGTGTTGTAGAAATGGTAAACAATATCTAGATTTTAATGATTTCTTCGAATTTCTCATTAACTAGGATATCTTATATTAACTTCCATAATATAATAAGCTGAAGAAGTCTACAAGTTAAGATTTACTATCTCAAATATATAAATTGTAATTATTTTGAGTCCTCATATTATTTATTATAAAACTGCAACCCCCACCACTTTCAAAATCCTCAATATGAAAACCTAGCTCTTTAAATATTTACAAATAGATGGTGACAGTAGATGATGTTGATACTACTTTTTTATTATTTCCTTTTATTATCTAAATTTCCTCAAAGTTAAAGACAAACAGTATTTTTAGATCCACCCCTCTTTACCCTCCTTAAAATTTATACTTTTGAGATATCCTGTCTTTCCGCCAATACGACCCTTGGAGACATTTATGTTTGTAGTAAATAAAATTAGGAGAAATTAAGATATCTTCATCAAATATCATAGAGAATAAGGCAAATGTAGATAATTAGTTAGTTATTAGGGATTAATAGGCATATTTGTGACTGAAGATGTCTCAGCATGAGCAGATGTTTGGAGATATTCCAACAGCTAGGTTTGGACACTCTACAACATTTGTGGGAAACTCGAAAGGTATGTAATAATATTTTCCTATATATTTAGCTCATAAGGTTTAAATTTGGGCTATATTAATGTCTTGGTTCTGATCATTGAGCTTGCAATTGAGATTTTTTAATATTTACTTTAGTTGTGTTGTTTGGAGGAGCAATTGGAGACAGTGGGAGATATACTATAACAGCTGATACTTATATTTTGGACTTTACAGCTGGCTTTCAATGGAGAAAAATAACGGCTGATAGTCCTCCCAATGCTAGAGCAGCTCACTCGGCAGCTTGTGTTGACTTTATGCAATTAGTTATTTATGGAGGAGCTACAGGTATGTGACATATTGTTTGTATATTGATATGTCTTTAGGATATATTAACCTGATTTTATTATTTAATTTAAGGTGGAGGGAGTTTAAGTAGTGACGAGTTATATTTGTTAGATTTGAGGAAGGAACCTCACTACAGTTGGATGAGTGTACCAATTTGTGGTGGTAGAACTCCAGGGAGACGTTATGGGCACTCTATGGTATATAGCAAACCAAATTTAATTGTATTTGGAGGAAATGATGGTCAGAGAACTTTAAATGATGTTTGGTTTATGAATGTAGAAGAAAGTCCTTTTTTATGGACTCAGGTGTTATTTGAAAGAGATGAAAGAATTCCTTGTGCCAGAGTTTATCATAGTGCAGCTCTCTGTACAGAAGGGCCTGCTGCTGGTATGACTGTAGTTCATGGAGGTAGAGCTAGCGATTCTCGTTATCTTAAAGACATCTGGGGTCTAAGGCAGCATAGAGATGGTAGATGGGATTGGATTGAAGCTCCTCGCAAGAAAGGGGGACCTCCAGTTCCTAGATTTCAGCACGTAGTTCTATTTATAGGGACAAAGATGTTGGCAATAGGAGGTAGGGGAGACGATATATCTAAAACACTTCCTACTATGTTATATGATACCGAGACATGTGAATGGCGTAACTTACCTCATATTGGAAGATTTAGACATTCAGCTTGGTCTATAAAGTCAGTGATCTTTATTTTTGCAGGCTTTGATCATAAGATACAGACATATCCTACAGTGGATCTAATATCACTAGATTGTTCCTCTGAGCCAAATTTCTATAATGAAAAAGAACGAAGTATCCGCCGTAAGAGTCTTGCTAGTGTACCTATAAATACTGTTGGAGTTCCATCTAAATTATCAGTAAATATTCGGAATTTTGAGGAGTCTTCAACTAGTAATAGAAATAAAGACTCCCAATCTACGAATTTTGATAATACATCTACGGAGGAATGTAGGATTTCAGATGGAACAAGTGCTTTGCCTCTAACAAATGTGGAGAAAGCTATAGCCCGTGCTAATGCACAATTGCAAAGTGATCCAAAACGTTATCAACCTAGGATGAATCACAAAACAACTGCAGGCTTAATTGGTCTTGCTGAACCTATGACTAAAGTAAGCTCCCAGGTTCACATAACCGTAGACTCAGCTAAAAATGATTTTTCATCACTAGTACAGAAGGTTTCAATTGACCAATTAGGAGAAGAAGGTAGGAAGATAGATAAGGCTGCAGCAAAAAAAGCTTTAGCTGAGTTACCTTGGTCTCTTGCTCCCGGAATTCTTGGAAGTAGTGGTACTGGGATAGTTGAGAAGTGTCTAAAATTATTTTTGCATCCTAGGATTACTCCGATGGAATTATCGGCTAGATTTAATCCTATGGGTTTGTTTGCATTAGCTTGGTCTGAAGTTATTCAACTATGTGAGATTGTTTATGAGATAATTAGACAAGAAGATATGGTACTTAAACTAAGGACTCCAATTAAAGTTTATGGAGATATACATGGTCAATATTATGATTTAATGCGTCTATTTTTCAGTTATAAAACTCCCATATCAGAAGAATTAGAGGATGTATTTGATACTAAAGGAGATATTGACTCTACTGATTATCTTTTTTTAGGGGATTATGTAGATAGAGGAACTCATAGTTTAGAAACCATTTGTCTTCTGTTTGCACTGAAGATACGTTATCCCAAACAAATCCATCTTATTAGAGGTAATCATGAAGATCCAGTTGTGAATTCATTATATGGATTTAAAGATGAATGTAGAAGACGTCTAAGAGAAGATCCTGATGATCCAGATTCTTGTTGGAATTGCTTCAACAGGGTATTTGAATATATGTCTGTGGGTGCTATTATAGAAGATAGGATTTTGTGTATACATGGAGGAATTGGGGGTTCTATACATAAAATAGAACAAATTCGTGAAATACAAAGACCTTTAAAGCCTTCTCAAACTCCTCAAAGTGAAAGTGAACAACGTGTCCTGGATTTATTGTGGTCTGATCCTACGGATAATGATGGTTTAGAGGGAGTTGTTTCAAATGACACTAGAGATCCAGATGGCTGTGGTTATATTGTGAAATTTGGACCTGACAGAGTAATCCAATTTTTATGCAATAATAACCTTGATTTAATTATTAGGGCCCATGAATGTGTCCAAGATGGGTTTGAAAGATTTGCTGGGGGTAAGCTTGTAACACTATTCTCAGCTACTGACTATTGTGGGAAACATCAAAATGCAGGGGCTCTGCTTTTTATTAAAAGAGATCTCACAGTTGTCCCTAAAATTTTACTACCTGCCCCTAAGGAACAAAGAAATATGTTAAATATCTGGGATGAAGATATTTTGTTGGATAGACCCCCAACTCCTCCTAGATCATCTGCTTATTTTGACAGACTTAAATTTGAATTTGGTGAGATAAGTTATGATTAATGGTGTCGAGGTAACAATTCATACAAAATTCATACAATCTACCTTTTTTTTTATATCGTGAGGAGTTAATTAAAGTCAACTCATGGATATATTTCCATATATACATTATAGAAAGTCAATATTTATTGCAATCTATCTAAATGTATCATTTATAATTCTCTCAATTCTCTAAATCTTTGTATTGCAAAAAATTAATTTTGCCTATGTAAATACTCATAATTAAAATAAAAACTTCTATAAGTATTCATTTTTGCTTTAGTAGTTCATGTCCTCATCTATTCTTTATAAACCTAGTGAATTTGGATTTGGAGCTGATATAAAAGGCCTTCTTTTTTTTGAAAAGGGTACTTCTATTGATGAAATACCTCGAATTACTTTCTCTTGGTCCCATAAACACTCGATATACTCAACTTGGTATTTGTGACATTTCATTATAGCCTAATAACATGAGATTTATATTAATAATAGATATTTAAAAGTTCACAAATAATTCATTATTTGAACTTACTTTATCAGGATTAATAGAATGACGATGCTTTAGAAAGCACTTTCTAGCTTCTATTTCGAGATATCTACAAGCATCCAAATTCTTACAGTAATCTTCAATGTTATTACTTGAGACTTCTTTCGAACAATTAGGAAGATTAATTTCTTCGGATTTATAAACTGACGAATTGTAGCCAATATCACGCAATACTGTACGTTCTATTTCAACCATCTCATCTGAAATTGATTCTGGTGTTTTGTTTAATTCTATGTCAGCTCTTGCATTTATAAAATTAGTTAATAATTAGTATTTTAATTATTAATAAACATTTAAGTAGATAAAGACTTACACTGCAACTCCATGGTGTATAGCCAATAATTTCTCCCATTTTGAATTACCAAGTACTCTTTTGAATCGGATATCTATCACTGGAATTTCATCTTTTTCTTTACTTTTTATTTCGTTTTTATTTAGAGTTTGAGTTAAATTTTTGAACCAGCTCAATAACTTCGATTCTAGCTTTGGTTTTTCCAAAGGTATATTCTCAGTACTTATATTTTGAGTATTTTCCTGATATGAATTTAAATCAATAGCTTCATTTAAGTTAGTCATAGATTCTACTTTTACTTATTTGTACTCACATGGTGAGGTAATCTTCTAATATAGATACTTTAAACCCATGATTCTCTAATTTTAATATTATATTGGCGCCATATTATGTGTACACACCAAAATATCTACAGGCCTAATAGACTACAAATTTTGGTTGGTACGCGGCAGATTTAGGCAATTAAATACAAAAAAAAGCTTGTAGCTATTACTATTCTCGCGCTTTAAAAAAATACTAGTATAACATTTTATAGCGGTATTATATCAAACAAAACTTTGCAGGTATCGACTTAGCTTCAGACTGCAGAAGTTGCCATCTTATAGTCACTAATCCTAGAAGACTTCTATTTATAATATTTGCTGGATTAGTAGATAGATAAATAGGTGGAATTAAGATTTAATGGATAATTAACGCTCCCTAATGCTTAATCTACAATGGATAATGTAGATAATAACATAAATGATGGAAATTCTCAAAAAGAAGACGATAACTTATATTCTGACTGTGAAGTAACAACATGCAAAGATAACGAAAATATAATGGATGATTCATCTGTGAATGTACCAGATGATGGTAATATTAAGTTGATAAAAGATATTGCAGAAACTGGAACTTTAACTATTTCATGGGAACATTTTAAATCGACGCTTATTAGTAAAATTGTAGAATCTTGTTATTGGATGTATGAACAATATGGAGGTTTGAATAATCAAATGCTGCTATATTACTCATCATCTAATTATAATAAACAAGATATACACGATATCCTCAAAAATAGCAATGAGACAAAAGTGGAAATAAAACATGGGAGCTCATGTTATGACTCTTCAAGTTGCAATAAATGCAATAGAGAGTTTGTAAAATACTTTATAAATGATATTATTAATACACTTCAGTATAATTGCATAAAGCCCCCTCCTACTTTACAAAGGATTTGTGAAATTATATGCAAACCTAGTTGCTACAAGAATACAACGAGCTATCTTTATGCTCTAGATAAGGTAAGCTTTTTTAATTTCTATATATTTCTTTTATTAATAAAATATAATAAAAATTTATTATTCACATTTCATACAATTGTGACATATCAATACTTTATCTCTGGTTTTATAGCTGGTAAATGTTGCTTTACCTACCTTAACTACATCGAAGAATAGAATTTACAAAGAGTACACAGAAGACTATATATCTGATGATGATAGTAAATGTAATCAAAGATATTTTACTAAAAAAGCTAGATTTGAGTAATATATAGCAAGCAGCTATAAACTAATGAGATATAAACAAATTAGAGGTAGAATTATAAGGAAATGGTATTAAATGAAATTGTATATCTAATTCTATGTGAAAATATATTTATACAGGCTATTATTAAATTTGTCATAGTTACATTTTCTATTTCATAAGCTTAATTCTGAATTTTAATTGATACCCTAAATTTTAATTAATTTTTTCAGATCTATCCTTTTCTTTCCAATTTGAAAAATAATCTTTTATATTTGTGGTATGGTATATGATTGAAATAATTACATCTAATGACTCACTTCTAAAATCTAGTGGTGAGCTTTTTGTATACTTTACTGTTTCTAAATCTTCAAGGCTAACCAATCTTCTACCTGAAACGTGCAAACTTTTATCTAGAGTCATTCTAGTTCCTCTAGTTTTACTTGAGTCAATTGCATCATGTATTACTTTTGAAGTATCCTCTATTTGCTTATCTTCATTTGTTTCACTATTATTATCACCATAATCACTATCTTCATCAGCATCATATGTACTTTGCATATTGCCTTTTGAAATGAATTTCATAAGTGTATTTTCTGATTCTCTCTTTATTGATAATAATGAGCATCTATATGCAGGACATGATATCATGTTCCCAACATTTATGAGTCCTGTAATTACTTCATTATCTTTACCACTTTGTATATTGGTCATATTACCTTCTATATCTGAATCATAATCTATTTCAAACATACTAGCAATATTACCTTGATCACTTTTATCATTTAATTTATTGATATCTTTGTCTTCACAATTCAAGATTTGCATTATTCTTTTCATCGATAATTTACCTATTCGGTTATCATGATTTTTTCTAGATTTCATTAATTTCAATTTCATACATTTTTTACTATTAATCTTGTATGATATCATCTGTTCTCTTATATTTAGCCATATTATTTTTATATCATTTTCAGCCTCAGTCATTATATTAACAAAAAATCTCTCCATATTTGATATTTCATTCTTTATTGATTTTGAAGATAAAAGTAGATGTTGTGTTAATATATTTAATTTAGAGTTATAATTATCACTATGCATATTGTATAATACATCTGTACCATCTTCTGAATTGTCAATATTTTTAGAAACATTAACTAATTTATTCATATTAACAGATCTATTATTTTCATTGTATGACATATATTTATTAAACAATATTGATAAAGGACCTGAGAAGCCATCACCACTAAATAATTGTTTCTTATTTATTTTGGTTGGATGTTCATTAATAAATGATATTACTGCTAAATCTGATTCTTCAGATTCAAATAACCATGAATCATGTTCATAGTGAACACTGAATAATAATCCCGAGGTTGAATCATTTGACGATGTATTTGAGTTATTTCTTCTACCTTTATTTCCAAATATCTGAATTTTTGTATCAAGAATCGTTTCATCAGAAATGTTCCAATCTTGTAAATTAACAAGTTTATCACCTCTTTTTAAATAAGATGCCAATAAAAATAAACGATATAATCTTTTGTGATATCTATTTTCATTGCATATGTTCATAAATAAGTAAAATATTCGTTCTTTTGTAACTGATAATAAATATATCAAATTGTTCATATACCAGATAGATGATAAATCAAAAATATTTTTACTTGTTATAATATCTGAGTAATTCTTTGATATTTTCATTGATTCTATTGATTGACTGATATTTTCATAGTTATTTTCTTTATCTATATTTTGTTTATTAATATAATTCATTAATAACTCAAATGAAAAAGGTGATACGAAATATTTATTTGGAGTACACCATCCCAAAATACTAAATTCACATAAATTCCTAAATTGAAATCCATGAAATTTTCTGCTACATGAAGTTAATTGTTCTAAAGCTATTTCCCACATATATAGTGCATCATTGTAACTATTAGTTTTTTCATATATTAAGGCTAGTAGAATTATATTTTCTATGCATAAAAAGTGAAATGATGGTAGTAAAGTTGTTGTTACATTAAATGAGGCTTGTAGTAACTCTAAAGCTCTTTTCAATAATACTGATTCATCATTATCAATAACCTCATTCATTAATAATAGTCCAAAAGCTAAATCATGACAGCAATTTGCTGTTTCCAAAGTGGTTGGTCCAATATAAAAATCAAATATATCTAATGCCCATTGCATTGTCAAGCATGCTGATTCTAATAAGCTTTCCACTGTCTCACTAGCTACTGGAAGTGCATTATACCCATTATTGATTATGCCATTTGATAATACCTCTTTTTCTAATATCCACTTTTTGTTTAGTTCAAGTGAATTTATTATCTTTATTTTCCCCAACTGTTTTAATAACCAAGCAATACGTAGTACAGGTGGTGATTTAGGTAACTTGTCCATATCTGGATTTTCAACTGTTTTAAATAATGTCTTAATAAATGTTGATGAATATGAATCATATGAATTATATTCATTTTTATTTTTATTTATTAGTGAAGAGTAACTTATCTCATTTGTTAATTTATTTGGATAACCTAATAACTTTCTTTGTTTATTTTCTAATATTTGCTTTTCATACTCCCAATTCCTATGTATACCAGGTAAGAAAATTCTCCCAAAATATCTTAATATATCATTTGGTGATTCTAAAGAACTACTAAGAACTAATGAACGTGTTATAGCTTTTTCAAGTACCTCTTGAGCCGATTGTAAATTCCCACGTATGAAGTACATAAATGCAATTGCACTATATACATCTATTATTATTGGATGTGATGCAGACCAATATAATTCTATTATATTTAATATGTTGGTCGATGTATATATCTCTGGTGACATAGCTGTGTATGAAATGTGATTTTGATATAAATCTTTCGAATCTATAGTATTTTTATCTGCATAATCTCCAAGCCTTGCTTGAGACCACATTTTTAATACTTTTGTTTGAATTGCTGCAATATGATCCTGGGGATAGTAATATAATACTTCATTGCATATCTTAATACAAGATCTATTGGATTCTAACCAAAAAAAGTATCCAGCTAATTCAAGCATTGATTCCTGGACTATCCAATCTTGCCTTCTCATATTTCTTTGTGCACCACAATATACTTCACAGTGTCCAATGTAATCATTAAGCATTTGTGGATTTGAAGCAAATGTTACAGATAATTTCATACTTAGTGATATCAGTATTTGGGAAGAAGTAGGAGTTGATATAACAGAAAAGTTATTATATCTTGGTAATTTTATAATCTCTGGCACTTCTAATAATGCCCATACTGGTAAACTCTCTGTATAGTTGCTCTCCATAGATTTTTTTGTGCAAGGTAGCCAAACATTGAAGTCATCATACTTCAATGGAGCTGATGGTTCTTCTACTAGTCTCTCTTGTAGTTTCTTAATATCAGTAAAAAATGTTATCCCACTGTGATGTTGCAATGCTGCGAACAATGCACCAATAGGGACTTTATATTTAGATAAACTATTCTCAGCTATATCAAATTGTTTACAACAACAATAAGATATAAATTTCGTCCAAAATAACTGCGAATTTGGAGAATCTCCAAGTATTAAATTAAATAGATTTGTCATTATAATTTGAATTATAGTAATTTGATGAAAACGGTATCTTTTTATACTCATTATATCTTTATCATTAATACTAAATAAACATTTAAGTATCCATAATGGTAATTTTAAGCGATATTTATGTTTACAAACACTTTTTAATTTACGTGACTCATTATTTGTTGCTTCTATTGAGTTTGAATATTTATTTATATCAATTATTTGGTTATCATCTTCAATATCAAAAAATTTTGAACCCCAATCAAAAAAAAAGCTTGATATATCAAGAATATTGACATTATAGGTACTTAATACATTCCATTTATTTGAATTAAGTGCATGGAATATCTCATTCCAATATACAGGAGATTGTATAGACCATGTTAGCGATTGTATATTAGTTGTTTTATCAAGATTACTCACTAGAGAAGTATTAACTAATGGTGCTTGTTTTCTATATGTTTGGTTTGGTATATTCATTTTGTTTGATTGAATATCTATTTGTGCAAAAGTACCATTATATTTCTTTTCTTTGCGATTGTTAATGGATGTTATGTAAAGTTTGAATATTGTATGTAACTTTAATAAATGTGGGCTTATAACATGGCAAGGACAATATTTACCATAATTTCCCCTTTCACCTTTTATAGATGCCAACGCACTTGATAAATATAATGTTTTAATAATATTAGGTATGAGATTTTTCATAGATCTGGCAATTATTTCCACTGAAATAAGCTGCCTAAGCCAAGGTGAACGAGTACAATTAATCATTCTACCAAACAAGTGACAGTTTAACCCACGGGAATGCATAAAATTTGTCAGAGTTATAGAGTCATATGGTAAGAATACTGGAATACTTTCTAATTGATGTAATGCAATACTTAACCAATTAGTATGTAAAGAATTAGATAGTAATAACGTTTTCTGATCACTTGAGATACCATCTGGTGTTATTTTTATTGGATTAAGTAAATTACAACCATCGTCAATATCCAAAAATCTTAATTTATCCACTTTAGAACCAAGCTGCTTATCATTAACCTCATACTTTGCTCTTTTTGCTTGAGATAGTGCATATCTAATTAAATCCAAACCATTTCCTAGTAAATTGCCACCACCACTAATACAACTTCTTGGTAAGCAATAAATACCTGGTTTACGTTCCCAAATAATTTCATCCCTTCTGAAAATATTACCCTCAGATATTCTCCATTCACCATAATATTCGTTTGGAATTTGGAAAAAAGTAGCTGATAATTTAACTCTACTCATTTTAATTCCTATTCCGTCATCACTATTCCCAATTATAGGATATGGTGTTTTTTTTACGATATACTTTTGAAACTCACTAGATTCGACTGTTTTATTATTTAAGCCCTTTGTTTCATAATTTCCAATTAATGACCCACATAAACTACAATGTGTATCACTATTTATTGGAACTAAAGTATCAAAACTCGTCTTATTATATTTAATCTTTTGAGTATCATCTTTAGTAGCATTTTTATCTAAATTACAATTGGTAAAGTAGCCATAATACTGAATTTGTAAAGCACAAGAACAGAGTAAACACAAGCCATGTGGCTCTAATTGACTTTCCAAAAATATTTCTAAATCATCTATTCCATAATGATAACGTTTTTCTATTTCTATATTGCCTTGACATTTTAGTAATTGTTCAATCGTATCACTTTGTCGGATCAGTAAAGGCCTTAAATTACACCATTTATCAATTTTTTCATCTACAAAGCTACCATTATTTATATTACGTTTGTTGTTCACATCTAAATTATTACTAACTCTCGATAAATTTGATTTCCATGGATCCTTTGGAAAAACTTTGTAAACATGATGAAAGTTGTAATAAATTTGGGCACCAATTGCATATTTTAGCAACACGGGTAAGTGATAATACTGATGCAACATCTTAGTTGGGTGTAACATATTACTTATATTTAGATATCTTTCAATTCTATATACCTCATTTCTTTCTATACTTTGTATTGGTAAAGGCCAATCACATAATGTAAATGGAAAAGGGGGTAATGGACGTATAACCATGCGAAATCCACAGTAGTCAACACTTGTGATTAAAGTAGGATTAATTCTAGATAATCTTATAGCTGGATGAAATAAATCTTTTACTACATCATGATACATATCAGTTCCTTTAATTAATATATCTGCTAGTTCTTGATTGGTAGGAGTTAATGTTAGATTTGGTTTTTCCTTATTTCTCATAATATAAAGTATATTTTCATTTATTTTATCATTATTTTCTATTTCGTCATCACATGAATTTGTAGAATTATAAATTCTTATAGCATTCTGTAACTTCATATGTACAATTGCTTCATTAATTGACATATGAGCTGTAATTTCCCTTGTATATATTTTAGAGGCTTCTTCTGGGCATATTTCATCATCTCCTAATACTAATATACCTAGTAACCCTTTTCCTATTGTATTATGATGAATAAATACAAGATCTTTTTCAAATAGTCGTAAAGCTGAAAATGGATGAGATGGATCCAAGGGTTTTATTGGATCTCGTTCTATTGATTCAACAAGTCTTCTTTTGAGAGAATTATATAAAGGTATTGTTTGAGTATTATCTTTTCTGCTTATGTCAAGAGCTGAATTAGTACTTAAATTATTATAATACTCACATTCACTCTTTTCTATATAATCACTACTTTCTAATACATCAAATGATTTCTCTTTCATATGCACAATAGAAACTTCATCTTCATCTTCAGAGCCCTCAAAATCAGATTCAAATTCTATATCCGATACTTTACCTTCTGAAATGTTCTGATCACTATTATTTGTTAAATAATCCATCCCTAATTCTTGGTAAACTCTCTTTAAATGATAATTCCATATTACATATTGATTCCTATAAACATTATATTTCGTAGTTTGATTAGCATTGTTAAAAATTACATCATCTATTATATCTCTTGCAAACTCAGTAGCTGCTGCTGTAAAAGTAGTATGTACAACTAATACATCTATATTTGAATGAATCGCTTCTATTAACCTATCAAAATTGTGGATTATTTTTTCATTAGCCCTATTATTAGATACAAACCCTTCTCCCATATTCTGTAAACCTGGTTCTGAACCTAAAGATGTTGAATTCATACTGCTTATACTGTAGCCATTAATACTTTGCATTATTGCTACATCCATACATTTATTGAGCCATTTCTGCCAATCTAAACTTGACTTCAAAATATCAATTATTTTGCTAGGTATTTTCAAAGGTATTTGTGTTCCAGTTCTATTTTTTTCAAAGAAATCCTCACCAATTAAAACTATCCGACTATCTCTGTTTCTTTCGTTCATATTCTTAATTTCTTTCTTTAGCATATAGTAATAAACTGGTAGTTCATGATGTAACTTCACAAGTGATATATGTCTACTAATAATTTCTTTAAATTCAAAAAAAGGATATTTAACTTTATCTTCCATCGCTTCATTAGATGATTCTAAGTAACAACCAGTTATACGGGAACTATATGGACCATTAAATAATTTATCATTACTACAAAAATCTTCAGATGATTTATTAAATGAATAGTCAGTGTCATTAGATAATGAGTCATTATATAATTCATTCAAAGATAATTTCATTATATCACCAGTATTTACAGGTGTTAAGAAGCTCATCATTGCATTAAAATTTGGTTGCTCAAATCTATTCTGAATAACTCGCTTTGTTGATATACGAATTGAACCAACTATATACTTAGTATTTGTCTCTTGTTCTCCAACTTTAATTACTGCAGGATTTATTACTTTTAATTTATTATTATCTAAATAAGCCTTGCCAATTCTATTAATATCCGGTTGTTCGAAGAAACTAAAAAACTCATAGTAAAGTATAAATGGAAACCATTTCATAACTGTTGTAGGATCCCTTACACTACTCAAACGTAGTATAGATCTACACATTGGAATTTTACAACCATCATAGTTTATAAGAAAAAGTACAAGGCGAATTAAAAGTGCCTTATTATTTAGACAATTTGGAATAGGAATATAAAAGTTATGATTTACTCTATGATCTACTTGGAGCAAAGAGTTGGAAAATTCACTATTCATTGGTGATAAAGTTGCTATTATGTATCTTTCTGGGTTAAAAATGATATTTCTTATAGGTTCATGACGAAGTCCCACAGATAGGGCCACTTGAAAAGTCTTTGGTAGATTATTAAGTAGTTCAGAATATAATTTGAATTTATCAACTGACAAAACCAAAACAGAAGTTGAACTATCACTCATTTTAAAGGTAGCTTGTAATTATTTGAAAAGCTATTGAAATAGTAATTAATCCTATAACATTACGTGGCAGTTAATGTACATGCATATAGCGGTAGTACATTTGCATGAATAAGCGCCCAATTTTTAATAATTTTTAGAATCACTATAAAAATATAATAATGGAGAAGTAATCTGACAACTTTTATATATAACTCTTAAATAAAACTTTCAATCTATTTACTTGTAAATGGAAACCTAAGTGTCTTGTCAAGTCTGACAAAAAAATCCAAAATATTTGTAAAATACTTTCAAATAAAATTATTTGAAATTATCTCTAATAATACAAGCATAAATTACTAAATATTTACAATACAGCTTAAATAACTTTCAAGTATTTTTTTTATTTAATATAGAAGTTACTCTATTTTATAAGTAACTACTCTCTAATCGTATTTCTAATATTACTTATGAACTCATATACAAAAAGGTGATAATTAAGACCTAGTTTTAACACATTGAAAATTGAGAAAATAGTTTTATTTCTATATTTATAAAAATTAGTTATCTAAAGTATACTGTTAATTTATTAAAATAGAAATTTATTATTCAATTCATTAAAGTATATAATTATCTATTAGAACTAACATCTAAGTACTATGTAATCTAATTTTATAATTAATCTAACTGATAAATAGTATTCCATTAATATATAATTTAATTTTAATTGTTTATATAAATACTAAAAGTATATATAATATTACGTCTAACTTTAAAATAAGGATAATAGGTTAAATATATAATAAGTTAAACTGTTTATTTAAAAAAGTATACCTTTCTTATATATATGTTTAATATTAACTAAATTTTAATATTAAAAAATTTTATAATTTGATGTCACTGTTACATGATTCTTTGTATTATTGATATTATATTATCAGTACAAAATCTATTATATAAAGGATGTACAACTTATTTATAATAAAGACTAGTACGTTAAAAGAAAAGAAAAAATTTAGTAGATAACAATACATATATATTTATATTTAAATAAAAACAAAATGAAAAATCTAGGGATTAATGATAATATATATCATAATTTATTATTTATAAATAAATATCTTATTTCTAAGTTACTTTAGTTACTAGAATAGATAAAATATATAAATAGTAGATTTGGTAATAATAATCCAACTGTATATATTATTATTAAATAAAGTATATACTAATAAAAAAAATTCACTTCTACAATATTTTTATTGTAATAATAAAATTATACAAACAGAAGCATATAGCCAAAAATAATAATATATCCTACCTTATACATTTCTTAAACCATATGCTACTATTGATTCTGTGATAAAGTTATCACATCTAAAGATAATAATGGCTATTATTATATTTGAAACTAGATGGAAATTTATTAATAAGATATGGAAAAATTCAAAAATAACTATAAATAGATAGTATAAAAATTATTTAATAGCGGGAGAAAAAATCTTAGAACTAGTTTATAACGAATACATATCTGCATGCAGCATGCATGCGTAATTCTACTTATATTTTCATCCCTGAATTTGTAATTAATTGTAATAATATACAAATTAATTAATTTAGTTAACAATAATTAAATTAATAGTTAAGTAAAAGGTAATATAGAATATTTGGAGGATATATATATCTCTTATGTAAATTTAATAATACATAAACTATCTTAATTATAATTATTTCAGATATATAATAATTCAAGCATGCCTAAAATAAATCATTGAGATATAACAAGAAAAAAATTAGCCTTTATATAATTATAAGGTCCCTATAGTGCTTATATAACTTTATTTTATTGTTATTAATGAACTCGAATCATGAAGTTACTACTCGCTTTAGGGATAATTCTAGACAATATCTCGTAGTAGGGTATCCACAAACTTTTTAATATAAACTTAATTAAATTTTATAGATCAGTTCATCCTATTTTAGGTAGAAATTTGTAATATATTTATCTGAGTGCCATATTTGGAAAACTAATAAGATCATAATGTCTTCAACTTCAGGATTACAAGGAGCTGTACAAAGCCATATTCATAGTGGAATTCAAAGTAGTGTTCAGTCTTCAGGTAATAAATCTGTATACACTAAGCAACATCCAAATTCTACTTATGGTATTGAGTATGTTAGTACTTCTATATCAAGCCCATATACCAGTACTGTAGGATCAGTTCCAGTTGTTATCCATCCAACTACTACAACACCCCAGACACAGTTTGTAACTGTTGCAAATCAACATTCTGTAATTCCAACATCCCATTATCAGTTGGATGGTACAACTACTCAAGTTGGTGTTACTCCAATATTGTCTGCTCCTTCATACATGCTATCACCAACCATTATGGCTACTAGTCCTCAGATGAATGCAACTTATGCAACTTATGGTTTTGTGCCATCACAGCACTTAACTTATTCATCAATCGCATCATCTCCAACTAACACATCTCGTCCAAGCAGAACTTCTTCAGGATGTTGTTAAACACTTTAAGCTATTTGTCCATTGACAAATATGATCAGCTTTATTGAATCGTTTGTGACTATTTGATCTTCTAGGATTAGAGTGCAATCTAATGTGAATTACTTCTGTTCTGTAATTTATTAATTTTATTAACTTATGTACTCATTTATTTTGTGATATTTTTGTTTATAGATATGTCTTTTTGTCACATAATTGCATAACTTATAGTAATAGGGTGTAGGATAAATCTAATTTGATAGTGCCGAAATATGGTGGACTCTAGTATTGCAAATGACTTCAGTCTAAAAGTGCAAG
Organism: Cryptosporidium andersoni; assembly: GCF_001865355.1. Taxonomy (NCBI): domain Eukaryota; phylum Apicomplexa; class Conoidasida; order Eucoccidiorida; family Cryptosporidiidae; genus Cryptosporidium; species Cryptosporidium andersoni. Next base: position 249,973 of record NW_027122788.1, read on the forward strand.
CCTAAATCTGCGGGAACCTGTAACTCCAACGTTTCACAAAAAGAATGGTAATACTGTTATTTGAGTTCAATGGTGTCCTCCATTCCAAATTTTATAATATCTGTTGACCTACTATCTTGTTCCAACAGTGATGAGATCCGTAAAGATTTAAATGTAAATGTTGTGAGCAGTATTTCAGGGAGTGGATGGTTTCAATTATATACAACATCCTCAAAACAGACAGTTGATAGGGATACTTCTGAACAAGAAGATGAAGATTCAATGATTATAAAATCAACTTCTATGGCAGATCACATAGTAGAAACAATTCAAGAACAATTTCCATCAATAAGTTCTCCAATAACTCTCCGTGTTACTGCAGAATCTACTATTTTAAAAAGTTTAAATATAAAGTTAAAGAGATATATTAAAGGAGCTAGTGAAATATTTAATTCAGACTTTTTAAGCCTAGATAAGCATGAATATTTAAAATCTCACTATTTACTATCAATTCCTTTATTAAATGTTATAATATGTTGTTTTGATCATACTTCATCTTCTTTAACTAATAGTATACTAAATCCATTATCTAAGTGGTGTGAAAACAATTTTAATTGCGAAGTATCTGAATCTTTGGTTATTGGATTCTCAAGTAGTAAGTATCAGGAAATAGAGAAACATTCCAAAAAACTTTTCGAAAAGTGTAAATCTGAAATTGGAAGACTTTTAGGGAGTAAATTCAAAGAATATTTTATTTGGTATAATAACTATGAGGCTGGAAATGTGGTATCAACTTCATTTCAATCAAAAATTATAGAATTAATTAGTTCATGTATAAATTCAAGACTTAAAATAATTATAGATGCTATCAAAAAACTTAGAGATGAAGGACCAAAGCCTGCAAATTTGAATCATACAAAAGGGATAATTACTCCTGATTTTACAACTCCTAAAGTTACTCCACGACGTTTATCTCCTTCAGTAGGGGAGGTATCACCTAACCAGGATTCTCCCAATACATGTAATACTCAATGTAGAAAATTACAGCTTTCAGATGTCTGGTATCAATGGATATTAGAAATGATCAACTTGAATGATTTATATGCTATATTCTTGGTTCAATGTGGATTATTTAAGGAAGCTCTACTAATTTATAAAACTCTTTTGCCTAATACTAGACACCCCGAATTCTTAGAAAATGACCCTTTGATTCAGACTTGTATTTTAGCTCCTGTAACTAATTCAAACATTCCTTTACTACTTCTTCCTTCTGATTGCTGCTTAGGAGATTGCAAAACTCACTCTTTAGATGAAGCATCTTTACTTCCTAGGGATTCACTTGTACTCCCTCTTAAATTGAAAGATCCAGATTACAATCCCAAAAGACGTACATATTTTGAGATTCTAATGCTTTCATTTTCAAGACAGATGTATATTTTAAATCTTTTGAATGATGTAAAAGAAATATATAAATTAACGATTTCAATGAGCAAGAGATTTGTAGTTGATATTCTTAGTAGAATTCAAGATATTGACCTTCAATTAGGATGTTATTTATGGCTATTTAGATTTACATTCTATATTGGAATGGAGATATATACTGGAAATAAAGATAACAATCATAACTTATTAAATAGTCATTTAGATAAACTCCCATCTCCTATATCACTTGCTAAAACAGTCATTATAACATCTCTTCTTCCCAAACTAATCCATACTTTAGGTGCTTCTGGATCTATGGATGTATGGCAACATAAACCTTCGACTCCAAAACTTCCTCCTGATACAAATGTATCATCTATGGAAGTACAGACAGCTTTAGCTCAATGGGGAATTCATTGTTTTTCTTCTATCCTTTTAAATACTTTATTTAACAAAGAAGAGCTTTATAAAATGGAACAAGTAACCTATGGAAACTCATTAACTCCTCTAGAAAATATTTTTTGGCCTTTTATTGAAGGTGCATCACTTTTTCACTCAGCTGCTAAATATTTTGCACTATTATGTCAAATATATTGGAATAATATATGGAAGTATTACAAAACGAATCCTATTTGGCAGAGCTATATGTTATTGGATATTAATAATACCCATGATGATGTAGATACTTTATATAAACTTTCAGATTTGTGTAAAAGTCTTGATTGTCCCTCTAAAGCTTTTAAAATATTATGTGAAATAGTTGGTATAGCTGGTATGGATTATATTTCACATGGACAAGTTAGGTCTGTAGTATCTTTGCCATGGGGAATTTTCTTTGAAAGTGAAGCATTCTTAGAATGGATTGTAGCAATTAAAGATGAAACTAACAATATTTGTGACATTAAATTGGTACATGAAAAAAGACTTAATGAGAATAAGGAGTACATGGGGTGTGATCTTGATTATAATGAACATTTAGTGAGTCATAACTTTTGTTATAAAATCGTTCGCCTTTGGTTAGATTTCTCTATTATATTAGTACCTATCCCATTTCAATGGAGTCTTTTAACTGATATTGCGCATAACATGTATACGACTTTTTTGGCTAAAAAGGTAACTCCTGTTGTTCTGAGTTATATTAATAGTACAGATTCATATTTACTTCAAGCTGAGATAGGAATTAGACTTTTTTTAATGCAAATAAATGGAAATGTAACTGAAAGTGATAAGGTAATTGAAGCATATATCAATAAATGTTTGGAAGAATCTGAATTAGAAAATGAGGAATCTCTACATTGGGAATTTCCAGCTCCTCCAAATATTTGGACTTACTTTGCTAATGAGTTTGTATCGACAAATTCAAAAGCTCAAAATGCAACCTTGTCAGGAGTACTTAAAATACCGTTTATTAATAAAGAACCACTAGAAATCCCGAAGTCTAACAAGGGAAATACTTTAAGAGTAGCTGAAAAACAAATTTTAATGGCTCTTTTAGGTGGAGGAAGAATTATCAGACTTCCAAGAAAAGCTCTTCCATGCTGTGGTTTACTTGATCCTTGGAAACCAGTTCAAGGATACTTCTATGTATTTCATGAAATCTTAAGACCTAGTGGAAGGCTTCTATTAAGATCTCCTTCAATATTGTCACCTTTGCAAAGTCCCTTAGGTAGTCATACTATAAAGAGTCCAATGAAAGTAAAGGTTGACGAACATTCTAATATAAACATGAGTCAACAAAAAACAGAAGGTATCGAACAGGTAGAAACAAGTGAGGCTGTATCAAATAAAACTTATACGGAAGATCAGGCTTTAGGTAGAAATAATTCTAAGGGAAGTTGGTTTAATAGGAAGGTATCTTGGACTGAAAGTGGGTCTACAAATTCTACAAACAATAACTCACTAAATAACAGATCTACATCACCGAAGAAAAAGGATGGATCTCCCAGGCAATGGGTATGGGATCTAGTTACAGGTCTAAAGTGGGGAGCTACTAATAGTACAAGTAGTAATACTTCAAACAAATATGACTCTTCCAATTCCATAGAGAGTCAAAGATTTTTATCTCAAACCCAATATAGCGCTCAGTGTAAAAAAGACACGGATAATAGAAATAGCGGTAAATTAGAGAAGGTTTCCTTATCTCCTGAAATAAGGCACCCAAATTCCAAGCCAGATGAGAACTCTCCAGCCAAAGTTATAACTGTTCCAACTCCGGGCCCAACTAATTGGGTTATTACGGAAGGGACGAATTCATGTTCACGCCGTACAGTTGCTCTAAGCCCAAATATTACTTCACCAGGAGACTCTAGAACTCTTCCTACTACATCTCCAAATACATGGATAAAACGAGTTATCATTCCCAATGTCCCTTTAAAGTTTATTTTATACATATATTTAGGTTCTTCAAATCCCTTGACATTCTCTTCTATATGGTTTAGACTTCAGACAGGTCAATGGCTACCATTAGAGCAATTAAGTAGTACTTTCCAGTTGAATCCAGGTGTAAATCATATTCAGGTTGATCTTATATGCCATGATCTGGCTCCATTTGAATTTGCTATAGACTCTATAGGTCTATCTATTCAACATATTAAGTCTAACTTACCTATTAATTTTTTATGGGTAATTCCATTAGGGACATTACCATCTCCTCATATAATGCCTAAAATAGTTTATGAATTTATGAAAAGTGAAAGGAGTAAAGGAATTGAATTTAGATCTTGGAGTTTGTCGAGAGGTGAATTTAAAAACAAATACCAAGATCCTTGGTATCCCTTGAACCGTTGGACTACTCTTTGCCTATTTAATGTTCTATCCCTAAAGGATGTATTTGATTTGAAGATATCTTCAGAAAATAATGATTTATATGTGGATTCAATCAAGTCTCTTGATTGTTCCCTTTCACTTCCAACACTAATTTCAAATACTCTCTCAGTAACAGGTAATATTAAGAAGAAATATAAATTCTCAATTAAGATTGATAAAGATTGGTTAGAATCTAGTGTTTCGAACTTTGTAATTGAATTGGATTTTAGTGCATGTGATCCAAATATACAAATTTATACTCATGAAGCTACTATTATTTCTTTAGATAAACGATTAACATTTGAAGATAAAGCTAAGATATTTCAAGTAGAAGAAGGTGTTTATATACTAGCAAGCACTTTAGATTATCAATTCGGTAATTCTACTAATTTGCCTAAATCTCAAGATATTACAACTAAGGAAGATATACCGGTACACCATTTAGGAAGTGAAGACATATTAAAGAATACGCTTGAAAATATAAGTAATAGTTCATTGAAACAAAGGCAACCTAAGAATGTAGTTATACTTCCTAAATTTTCACATGAATGTATTTTGGAAATACCAATAAAATTTTCTCTATCTCTTGCAAACAAACCAACACCTTTTGAACTGATTATTAATTTAAATGGTCGCATTTCCAAATATAATGTAGAGTCTTCCAACCTGCATAGATTCTCCTTTTATGTCCAACCTCAAGTCACACTTGATGATAATTTTCAACCTGCAATCGATAATCTGGAAATAGATTCTCACTCTTATTATGAGCTTTCTCTAATCTCTTCTGATGATGGGATCTATATTGAACGCTTAATTACATCATTTCCTAATAATAAAAATTTAGAGGATATATCATTGAGCTACAAACTTATAACAAGTGTATCTTTACTTACAAAAAGCTGCAACTACCCATTTATCCCTAGTAATAAAATTTCATTCGAACACACTTTGTCGTCATCTTTGTTTATGAAATCACGTAATAACCGTGTTAAGTTTATCTGGCTATCTACGGAGAATTTATGGAAATCTAAAATACATCCTTATATTTATATTTTAAGCAGATATAAAGAAGACATGTCGGAATATTCAATATCAGGACCCTTCGAAATAACTATATTCTTTCAGAATAGTATCTACCCAAAAATTTCAGACACTTATATTACTAATTCTCAACTATTTACTCTCGCTAGTGTAAATTTTAAGCCTCATGGCAAGATTAACAAATCTAGTACTTTACATATTAGCTTAAATTATTGTGGTAATACTTCAGATACCTTTAATTATTATATTTCACAAGTAAATCCAACAGATAAATATCCAAAGTGGTGGTTCTTAGGCCCAAAAAGTGACACAGTTATTGTGCAGCCAAATATACAAGTAAATATAAAGTTTGAAATTGTACCGCTAGTTAGTGGTCTTTTGGACTTGCCTATTTTTTGTATAGGGAAAAAAGATTCTGATTTAGCCACCTACAAGACTTTCACATTTGGACAGCAAATAGTATTATAAATATTGATTCAAATATTAGCGGATAGGCTCTACCGCTATTATTCCCTGTGGTTTACCCGTCTCGTCTCGAACTCTGTGGTTTATATTAAGAGAAAACTCTCATTTTCCTCTTCATTTTTTTTTTGATTCAAAGGAAATCGAAAGAAAAAGAGAATCTGGATTTATAATTATTGCTTTTCAATATATTGTATACTAATTGTCAGATTGAGAGGAGATAACTAATATGAGAGGTCGTTGGAAGGGTGGGAAGGGGATTAATTCTAATATCTCCTCTTCCCAAGGAAGTGTCAAAGTCTTAGAGATATGTAGACACTTTGTTCTACAGGGGAACTGTAAATTTGGAAGCAGCTGTAATTTTTCGCATATTTTGAGACAAGTATCTCATGTACCACGAGCCCATAATGGAGGTATTCGTTGCGCAATCACACTACCTTTAGCTACAGGTGAATTGGAATTATTTACTGGAGGTTGTGATGGAAAATTGAAGTGTTGGAAAGTTACACCAGTAGAGAAGACTTCTAATAATGAATCATTTAGAAATAATGGACAAAGAAAACCTCATAACTATAATGGTGGGAAGTACCAAGGTATAGACTATAGTGGAGCTACAATGCTATCTGTAAAGCTTGAATCATCTATAGACTGTAATGCTGAAGTTTGTAGTTGTTTAATATATGGAGATGTAATGTTTTGTGGCCTAATTAATGGGATAATCCGTGCCTTTCATAGACCAACCGGTACTCATATGGACCTACTTGGACATAATCAGGAAATACACCAACTTCTCATTATTGATAATATCCTAGTATCTGCATGTTGGGGTGGGAAAATCCTATTTTGGAAATTTGATTCTAGTATGGGGATGTTCAATATATCTGCTCAGATTCAAGTAAAGGAGCATATAAAGTGTTTAAGATATTTCCCTTATAACAAGATAAATAATAGTAATTTAGGACAAAATATTGCACAAGAGAACTGCTCACATTGTTTGTGGATTTGTGGAGGTGGCTTTATACAAATCGTTGATTTACTCAGTTTCCAGGTAATACGTGAAATATCACTGGATGGAGGACCAGTAATGTCTGTATTAGAGTATGAAAATCATCTTGTTTTGTGTAGTTTACAAGGAATAATTAGAGTATTATCTTCAACAGGAGATGAGACATTTAGAAAGTCCCTTGGAAGTCCTATATTATGTATGGATGGTTCTAATATAGCTGCTGGTAGACATTTACTAATGATGGGACAACAAAGTGGTCATTTAAGATGTATTACACTCCCATTGTTTGATAATATTTTGGAGTTTCACACTCCAGATGATAGATCTGAGATACGTTTAGTTACTAATCTTGGAGGCTCACCAGGAATTTTTATGACTGCCCAGTGGGATGGAACACTCAATTTTTATCAATGGTGTTCCCCAACAGGTTCTCAGGCAACTAAACATTTTACTATATAATTTAAAGAAGTCTCTTATATAGAATAGGTAATTAGCCTATTTTGCTTTTAATTTAAATTCTTATTCACTATATACTGAACCTATAATATGAGTTTTATGATTAATAACACCTTTATGTTTACTTGATTAGTACTTGTAAAGTTGTCCTCAAGAAATATACGCAGTTTTTTTTTGCGCGTTCGTGCATGCATGTATGTCATACATGCATATTGCCACGTCACTAGATTTCATCAATAAAGATATCTTTCTTATCTCTGATTTTTAATTATAGTATTTATCATATGAATAATTAGGATATATGAAATATCATATGCATATAAATAAGGAAATAACATATTTACTTTTTCTGTGGTTTATTGTATTACACTTTGTATACCAAAAGGTTAGGTGTGAAGATTTTGAAGAATCCTGGTCTCCTCCAGAATTTGAACATTATGGTAGAGAACTACTAGAATACAGAGGTCACCATCATCATAATCACCATAATCATTACAATGGCTATAGAAGTAATAGCTATAACCATCAATACTATCAATATAATAATCAGCGTAAGTTCGAAAATATATACTATGATGGAATATTTAGTTAAATTCTTTAATTATTTTATAGGACCTTATTATGAAGAGAGAGAACTCATAGAAAGTAATTTTCATCATCATAATAATGACCATATTTGGGATCATTCATTTTGGGATCATTCACAACACTTTTTTGCATTTAATTTTAGCACATCTACTACAACACTTCCTGTTACAAGCATATACACTCTTGCTCCTACTCAAACCACAACGGAAATTTGGACAGAACAAGAAAGTCCTATTCCGAGTATAGAAGAGCCAACCATCACAACTACAATTTGGCCAATTGAAACAAATCCTATACCAGATGAAGAGCTAACCACTACAACTACAATTTGGCCAATTG